>NW_009720382.1:14718-23473 GCF_000703405.1 Apaloderma vittatum
CTGCGCGAGGCGCCGTGGGGACCCTCCAGTGGTGGCAGTCGCCTTGATTGTCTCTTCTTTATTTGGGCAAAACTTGGTCTCTATTAGTAGAAACTGTTACCTTAAAAAAAAAAAAAAAAAGGGGGAAATCCTCTATAGCAGAGGTGTTTGCAACCAGCTCTGAAACCAGCGTGGCAGCAGCAGGTGCCTGGACCTCGGTGGAAGCTTGAAGCACGCAGGAGGAGCCAGCGCTTGGTGTAAATCCATCTATGAAATAGCAAGGTGAGGAGTAACTGTGTGCAGAACCACAGAGCGGGAAAGTTCGTGCTTCTGGATGGCTTTGACAGCCTGATCCTGGAAGCATTGCAGGCACAGCGGTGCTTCCCTGACCTTGTTGATGCCACCCGGTAAACGTGAAAAAGATTGGGAGGTCTGCACAGAAAGCATCGAGTTTCTCTCTGTTTCTCTGCTCCTCTTCCCTCTGCCCTGTTCAAATAAGCAGTGCCTTTTTTTTTTCTCGCTACACTTAACCTGTGTAAAATATATACCCTTGGCAGGAGTGAAAAATGTATTGCTAATTACGCAATTATTTTATTATGTAGCACTAGTAAAAAATGTCTAGTAAAGAATTAATTCAGTTAAAATAATTTGAATCAAGCAATTATTTTCTTAACACTAGAATTAGCTGAAAGTACTTCAAGTGGTTTATTACTAGCACTACATAATAAAATAATTGTGTAATTAGTAATAAATTTGTCAACCCTTTTGAGGTCTTTTCCTTTGCCCAGGACAAAGGAGAAGGCTGGAGTTTTGTTTGGTTCCCAGTCCCCGCTGTCTCTGCCAGAATTTACATTTATTCACAATTAGAAGAAATAAATGGTTCTTCAGCATTTGGCATTTCTTAAATAACACAAAACTTGTCTTGAGTGCTGGGACAATGACCTTGCAAATCAACTGGACAGGTTCTAATATATATATATATACTGGATAGGTGCTTATATATATACACACACATTTTAGTGTAAGAGTGGGCATTTCCCGCTTAACTATGCTCACATTAATTAAACTGGGTTTAAATGACAAGGAGACCTTGGCTGGAGCCCCTCTCTTCCCCAGAAATGCTGTCTGTCTCAAGCAATTGTAAGGTTTTTAGATGAATTAAGTGTTTCTGTCTTTCCAGGCAGTTCCTGCAGGCCAGCCGTGTGCCCGCTACCTGTGTGCAGCCTCTTAGATGTTCTGCTCCATGCACTGCTGTCTTAATGGCCAGAAAAAATTAGGCAAAATTAAGCTGGGAGGCACTAAGCAAAGGACAAAAATGATGAAGGGGATTGCAAATACTGTCCTCGGAGACATGAGAAATGAATACCTACAGTTGTGTGTGAGGGAGAAAAAACCAAACCCCCTGCCTACTGCTATTTGTAGCCAGCCCGAAGGAGTGCAGGGCTTATGTGGGGTGGTGCAAGGAGCGGTAATATGCAATTAATGGGGAAGGAGGGGAAGGTTGGCTGAATACTGAGGGACATTTCGTCTCTTTGGCTGTGGGAATGCCCCTCAAGAAGTAGTAGATTTATTGTTTGGGATTTCTAACCGAAAGCTTTGAAAAGCACTGCGAAAGAAACATAGGATGCAGTCCTGTGTGAACAAAGAGATGGACTAGATGATCCTAATAAGTATTTTTCATTTCTTGTATATTTGATTTGATACTTCTGTATATAATTATATATAACAAAAAATATATATATTAAGGTGCCTGTTTCCATTACAAACTATATCCATTATAAACTGTATCATCTCATATAAATTCTTTTGCCTTCCTTTATTCTCTTCTATTTAAATCACCTTTGGAGTTGATATTTTCAATGTACTGTCTTTACACGGTGGAGTTGCTCTTACTAAATTTGAGTAAAATGCCTTAAACAAATTTTACTGCACAAAGAGAAGAATGCTGTTTCATGTCTGAACCCTTCCCACACACTTAGATTTTTGTAAAGCTGTACGAAAGGCCTGCTGCCTTAGGTGAGCCCTGCACGTTGCGCGAATTGTGACACTGGTCCGCGGTCATAAGACTGAAATGGGGCGGCTGCGCTCGTATTAACTCCAGAAATTACCCAGCCTGACTTCCCGAGCTGCTGTAAAACTTTTTGCCTCAGCTGGGAAGGAATCGTAGAGTCATAGAATCATTCAGGTTGGAAAAGTCCCTTGGGCTCATCAAATCCAACCACTGACCCTACTCTACAGAGCTCCCCCCTAACCCATCTCCCCCAGCCCCACATCCCAACGACCTGTAACACCCCCAGGGGTGGGGACTCAGCCCCTCGCTGGGCAGCCTGTGCCAATGCCCTGCAGTTCGCGTGGTGAGATTCCACGTGGTTACGCTGGAAGCAACGCAACCAGATCTCTGAGCATTCGAGAGCGGGGCGGATGAGGAACATCTCCTCTCTCCCTCCTCCCTGCCCGGGTCCTGACGACACCAGCTGGAGCTCACGGTGCGGTGGCAGAAGGTGGTTAGAAGAGGTGTTCTTTTTTTCCCCAGTTAGACCAAGCGTGGCAGGGCTGAAGCACTGATGTGCCACCACCTCAAACGCTCTCTCCTCTCTCTGCAGACATGTACGACCAAGTGCTCAAGTTCGGGGCCTACATCGTGGATGGCCTGAGAGAGTATCGCCAACCCGTGCTTATCTACATCCCGCCACAGGCGGAGCTGCGAGGAGGCTCCTGGGTGGTGATTGACCCCACCATCAACCCTCGGCACATGGAGATGTACGCGGACCGAGAGAGCAGGTACGGCAGCTCCCTCCCCACTCCATAGCGACCTGCTCCGGGGCAGGATCGCCTGGCGGAGGGGGAAGCTCTCAGTTGGGAGCTGGAGCAGCTTGTTACTGAAAAGGGCCGAGCACCTTCCACTTGTAACCCATGTCTGGGAGGGTTTTGCTGCGCAGTGATCACGGCCGGGACAGTGCAGGTAATCCCTTCGCTCCAACTCAGCTGTGCCGAGCTGGTCTCTGCAAAGGTTATTGCTACTGGTGGCAAAGCACTGCGAGCTGTTGATGCTTCAGACTTTTTTTCCTGCTCTTCTGATATTTCCACACGCTGCTTTGCCCTTTGAAACAAGTGCCTGTGTGTATAATTAAGTGAGTTAAATAAGTATAGCTGTGTACTTTAACATCCCTGATCGGTCATGTGGGCACTTGGGTAGTTGCACTTAAATTAAATACAACACGTAAGTGAAGTTCTAGTTACTGGTGGTTCAGGAAACAAAACTACAGGCAAACTTTTGGAAGCAGATTTGCTAAAATATTTTAAAGAATCTCTAAAATGCAAAGATACTGAATCATTCAGAGGAAAAGCCAGCCCTCCTGGGCTGTTTGTAGCAGATAGAAGAAAAGTGTATAGAAGGACAGCGTGAATATTGTGCTGTCAGGACGTCCTCTCCACTCCTGCTATCCCAGCGGGGCAAAATTCCTGGGCAGCTCTTCCAGGAGGAGATAAAGCCTGTGTGGGGAGGAGCTGAGAAGATGCCCTTTCCAGATGCCTGTTCCCTTTGCTCTTCCCAGCTGAATTTTGCTCCTGGCGGGTTGCTTGCCTCTCTCCCTTCTAAAGAAGTGAGACAGAGAGACCTGTGATCTATCAGCCTCAGGATTTCCGGCATCTTGAGCAAACATTGTCTGATCTTCGCCTCCTGGAAGTCAGAAGTTTTTACTCTTCATTTCCTACTTAGAAATGCGGAGCCTGTTCGCTTCACAGCCAGACGCAGCACGGGCAGGATTTCTACAACCTCCTTCCCCCACCGCGCGTGTTTTGGGCTGCGTGCAGGAGCTGCTTCCTCACGCTGCTTCTGCCCTGCACCTCTCCGGCAGCGTGAACTCGCCTCTTGGGAGTCTCAAGCCAGCTCCACAGCTTGCAGGATATCAGTGGGGATGATGTGTGTTTTCCAGAGCTGTAGCTGGACTCTAGGGGCCTGAGCTCTAGTAGCCAAGAAAAAGACAAAGCTGGTGTCACCCATACTGTTCCGCATTTGTAATAATTCTCCTTGCTGTTGCTGCTCCATAACCCTCAGCGCTGACCTTCCTCCTCGTCATCGCTCCCGCCCTCACGGCTAAAGGCTGAAGTGATTTTATTTACCAAGCCCAAGTTTGAAATCACGTGCTCCTCTGTCTTTGACCTGGGAAGTGGGCAGGATGGCTAATGAAAATGACTGGTTAATTGCTTCGTGCCGTAAAGCTTACCTACCTTTTGAAAGAGCTTTCCAGGTCACAGCTTAAAAGAGACTCCCGAGAGCGCTGCTTGTGCCAGGCTCACGATAGATAAACTGGTTTCTGCGAAGCCTGGTGTGCATTTGTGGCTTTGGATAAATAATAGCTAAGATTCTTTCTTTCTTGTTCTCTCTCTTTGTTTTGTCTCCCTCCCCCTCTTCTCTTCTTTTCTCGCACACTTCCTAGAGAACGTTGAACCGTTCCAATTTGTGTTTCCCCTTGTCCGATGACCTGAAAGTGCCTTTCTTTTCTCTTTTCCCGTCACCCGATCAGAGGAGGGATCCTGGAACCGGAGGGGACGGTTGAAATCAAATTCCGCAGGAAGGATCTGGTGAAGACGATGAGGCGAGTGGACCCCGTCTACATCCGCCTGGCCGAGCGGCTCGGTACGTCTGTGCGGGGGCTGGGGGGCAGCGAGCCGTTCAGCTGGGGGGGGTGTTAGTAAACGGGTTTATAGACCTTAAAAAAGGGGCACGGAGGCCTTTTATCAAATTTTTCATCATTTTTATTTAGTGCCATCTAACTTGGGAGGAGAACTAGACTGGACAAGCTGCATGTGTGCATGTGTGAGAGATGATATTCGTGGGCATTTAGCGTACCACGGGGAGGGGGGTGATAGGGTGTCTTTTTGAACTGATTTCTTGGGGATTTTCATTTTTATTGAACGCTCACTACACATGCTCGAGTCTAGTTTCCACCTTGGCAGTTGCTCAGCTCATTAAATGCTCATGAGCCAAACCTTCAGCTGCTGGTGATGGGTGTAACTAAGGACATGGTCAAAGACATTTGGGGCTGCTGGACTATCGCTGCGTGTCTGAGGTAGCTTTGAGCAATGTTACCTGTCCGCTTTTCAGTTTTTAAGAAAATCAAAAATATTCTTCACCTCCTCGGTAAAATTCGGGCTGATGCGCAGTGCCCGGCACGTCGCGTGTTGGGTTGTTACTGTGCCTTGTGCTCCAAGTGATCCCAAGCACCTGGGGTCACCCAGCAACCCAAAATACAGCCTGTTCAGCAAAATGCACTTATTATCAGATATGTACTCTCTCAGGGGAATAGACTCTTTAAATAGTTCTTTACTAGCTCTTGCCGTAAGAGTACAATCTTACAGAGCCTCTTTTTACCTCCAAAATTGACTACATTTCAGTAGTGGGAGAAGCGTGCTACGTGGGTATGGTTTGAATTTATAAAGCCTTTTAGGAACCTTCAGGAGCAAGAGCGTTCTGCAAATGACTGATAAATCGTGGCTATTGCTGCAGTTACGTTTTATCATTTGGCTTTTATTAATTTATGGCAGCGCAACGATTTATATACAAAACAGCCGTTCTGATACACCTTGGGAAGAGAATAATAATTGTAAAGGGCGTGGGGACCGTTAAGAATCCGGCCGCTTGCTGGAAGCCAGAGTCTTACCGATATCTTTGATGCTGTTGAAGACATTTTCTCTCTTTTTGATGGTAGTATTTTGATAGGCTCTTGGTTTTCACTGTGCAACTGCTTTCTGGGCAAGAAGCAGGCTGGTGGGTGGTGGAGTTTTGCAGAGCAGCACAAGGCAGAAGTTTTATCCGAGTTCAGCGCTTGCTCGTGTTCGCTGTGCGTTACTGCCGGCGGGAGCAGACACCGATACCCGGGCGGATGGTTGCGCTGTTCTGCCTGCCTGTTTCTGCTGGAATTAAGAAACACTTTTCATGGTTGCAGTCGCAACAAAGAGATTCTTTACGCGAACCCTCACTTTTGACCTACGTTAGACTTGACGGTGCCTCTTTAGGAGGGGACAGGTGATGCGACTGCACCAAATCGTGGGAAACCCAGCGCAGGGTCCCAGCAAACATTTTCCTGAGGTGCAGGCGAGTTCCTGACGCGGCTCACAGCTACACCTCACAGCTACACCTCACAGCTACACCTCCCGCCGTGGCGAGCTCTCTCTTTGCTGCGTGAGTCTCCAGGGGAAGGGAGAAATGAGATGTGTGCTTAGAGAAGGCAATGTGCTGAGCAGTCAGCTCCGCTCCACTCAGATAAATGGCGCGACGGCGCCAGCGCCGTTTCTGAGAGTATTTACCTTCGCCCCACCATAAAGAGCTCTGGCTCTGCCGCCGAGCAAACCAGCCGGTGCCTCTGCAGAGTCCTTGCGCGGCAAACCCTTCCCCAGGAGCAGAGTCGCTGGCTGCGGACAAAGAGGGTGCCGGGCGGCGTAAATCCTGTAGCGGTGGAGGAAGAGGGGGAGCAGAGCAACGTGAGCTCAGGTTTGGTCACCCTGGTGCAACATGCACCAGCTGAAAAAAACCCACGCGGGAAGAAAGAGAGGGTACAATTTTCTGCCAACAGCCTCAAAAATCCAACGCTGCACTGTGTGAGGAGGCAGGAGCCTGTTCAGTTGGGGTTTTTTCCCCCCCTCTTCCTCTACAGGGTAATTACTCCCAGCAAACTCCATACACTTTAATTAAAATGACTGCAGCACAAGAGCAAGTCACTTACAACTGTACATAGAGAGAGCTCTAAAAGCTTCAGTCACTGATAAGCATCTCACTTAGATGGCTCGTAATTGCTCCCAACATCGGGCGATCAGTGCTGTTGTTTTGCCACTAATTCCGAACCCGTAGCAGGAAAGCCAAGATTGCAGGACACGGGCGAATTGCATAATTTTTTTTTTATTTTTTTTTTTTGCTGGTTTTCTTTCTGGCCAATTTAAAATTTGTCAAAGTCGGTCTTCTTCTGGATCACTGCCCTTTGATATTTCGCGCACTCCATTTGCCACAAACAAGCCGCAGGGCCGCAGTTCATGCTGACTCCAGCAGAAGCAGAGAAAGCTCCATTTATCTTACACTGCCTGCTGAATTCTTACTCATTAGCTGGGGGTTCACTGCCTCTCTTTAACCCCTGAATGGCTGTCATCCCTCCCTGGAGCTGCTGAAGGGCTGGGAAGAGGGAGATGCTCTCCAGCGTGCGCCTGTTGCGGAGGGAGGGGTGGGGAAACGGGGCGACCGTGGGCTCCTTCGCGGCGTCGGGTTGGACTCGCCATCGGGGAGCGTGAGAGCAGAGGAGGCTGGCAGATATTGAATAATTTGACATAAACCTGTTCATTATCAATTCCGCAGCGCCGTCGCTGAAACGTTTATTAGCCCCATGTTTTATTAAAGTGTCACTCAGAGTTGGGCTCTTGCAAAGCGACGCGGAGCAAAGGGCGAGGAGAGAAAGGATCGCCCTCGTCCCGCCCGAGAGCACGCTTCCACCCCGAGGAGGTGTGCAAGGAGAACAGGGATTGCCTAGAAACGTAGGAAAGATTCAGGCTGCAAGCCTCAGGCTTAGTTAAAGATAGGGAGATTCAATTTTGTTTTATTTACTTATGGCAATTAGGGTAGAACATCTAGGAGAGGAAGAAAGATCAGCTTTGCCGTGCGGACTCCGGGCATGTCGCGTGTCAGGTGCGCAGTGTAATGCGGGCAAAAATCTTGGTGGACTACGAATGAGAGGAATGGCAAAAGGACTCCAGTTAGAGCGAGGTTAGATTTTCACATTTCTCCTGTCGGGTATTTATCTCATACTAAAAGGGAAGCATCTGATCATCACTTGGTATGTGCTGTAATAGCGTGAGCATCCTCTTCAGCTGATCCTATGAAATAGTTGCCCGTGTGCTGGCGTGCTTCTTTAATTGTATTTGCAATTCTTTTTCTCTTTGCCTCCACACACTGTACAAGGTGCAGAGAAGGGAGCAAACGGCTCCACGGGCACAGCAGCCCTTGGGTGGCTTCGGCACAACCTCCAGCGCTGGGGGCAGCCCTCGGCTTCCCGCGGGTAACGTCACCCCTCAGGCTGCGGAACTTCTCTTGTGTTTCCAAATAACGAGCGAACACGCCAGCGCTGAAACCACGACTCGGCCAAGGCGAGGACTTTGCTGGGGACCCGGGACAGCCCCAGCGCAGCCTCGCTCCTCGTGTGGCAGAGAAGTGCCGTCCTCCGCCTGCCTTGTCCCCGACTTGGGCTGGGAGGGCTGGATTGCAGCTGTGAAGCCCAGGAATTCTTTTTGGGGAGGAAGGCTGCTTGCTCAGTGTCATAATTAATCAAAACGCTGATTGTTTTCTTGAGCATCAACCACAAAAAAACGCTGCTGTTGCCATTCCATTGGTCAGGAAGTCCTGACCAGATGCAGTCAGTGCAGTCCCAACTTTGTCTTTTCAGATGATGCTGATTCCCAGTAACCGCGTTTAAATGGTTCTTAATTCACAATCGTGGCTCAGGAAGAGCAAGCGCTGCTTTCTCTCAGCCCCTTCATGACATCTTGAATGTCCTCCCAGGAGGACCATAGATGTTTCCAGCCCCAAAATGGGAATTTTTGGGGACTCGGGTCCCTGCCACGCTTTCTTTCCCGTTTGCTCTGACGCCAGGACGAGACCTGAGGAGCAAAGAGCCGGGAAGGACGAGGGCGGAACGTCGCACGGTGCAGCCGCACAAGGATATTTCAAGCCCGTGTCAGGAGCGTGTGTGACCTTCACTGCTGTTTCCTATTGCACCTTTACAACATAAATCCT
>NW_009720382.1:23599-29001 GCF_000703405.1 Apaloderma vittatum
GCTGGGGCGGCGGGGCCCCGCTGCCGTTCTTGCTGCCTTTGCTGAATTTTTCTCTGGCGAGACCCGCGTCAAAGGCGGAGGAGGAGAAGGTGAGGGTCAGGTTGAAGCCGTCTGCTTTGTTCCCCTCCCAGCGAGCGGAGCCTGAGGGTCGGCGTGAGGGCTGGCTCCTCAAATCAGTCGGGTCAGGGGTCTCTATGCAGGGCTTTGCCCAGGTCTTTTGAGTGGAGGAAAAGTCAAGAAAATGGACAAACGGGACAAAATCTCACACTTTGAACAGCTTAGAAACCATAAACCGTCAAACTGCTTCAGAAGCTGCCTGGCTTCCTGCGGTCAGAGGGAACCTGCTGTAACATTTCTCAAAGTCGTTTTATCTTACCTGTTACCCTGGTCATATTTAAAAATCTGGTCATATTTAAAAACCTGGTCGTATTTAAAAAAACTGGTCATATTTAAAGCCGTTCCCATCTGGCAGGAACTTAATCACGGGCAGCCCATGCCTTGGCACCGCAGCCACCGCCGGGCTGGGCAGTGTCCCTCGCCCGGGGCTGTCGTCAGAGGGATGCTGGGAGACGCTGCTTGCTTCAGAGATTTTTTGTTTGTTTAATGGAGTACAAATCAAAATAGTTTAGGTGTTGCTTTCCTTGCCCTGATGCTTTCCCTTAACTTCTGCAGAGGCGTATAAATTGATACTCAGCGTCGGAGCGCTTTAGGGGGGAGGAATGGGCGTGGATTCACCGCTCTGCGTTCCTCTGAAGCCTTCCTCCCTGCTCGCGGGCTGTAAAACACGCGTGCGTGTCCCCGCTGTGGCTTTGAACTGGGTTTTGTGGTTTAACTGGGTGTGTTTGTGCAGAGGGTTTTGGCAAGACTCGGGCTGGTGCTTGTTTGACCTCGGAAGAGGCTTAACCTTTTTGGTCCCCCCGACATTACTGCTTCTCCAGGGCGGTTTTTGTTCAACTTCCTTAAGGCAGTTTTGCTACCGATGGGGAAAAAAAAAACCAAAACAGAGCAAAAAAGGAAAAGACGTCACAGAACGAAGAGGTCTCGGTGCGTTTCCCCCTGTGGGAAGGCTTTAAAGGTGTTGAGAGCAGAATTACGATGTTTCCCCGGCCTCTTCTGATGGTACCGGCACCATCCGTGGATACGAGCGTACTGGAGGCTGCGTGGCAAACTGCCAGCCCAGGTAAATGTGACATTTTGTGGCCCTTAGAGCGCTGCCTTAGAAAGCATCCTGCGCTGCTGCCCACTTCGGAAGGTCACACGTGTTCTGCCTTCCTTCGAATTGTCGTCTTTTCTTGCCCCCGTGCCCCACCCGCCCACTGAAACCCACCGCGCTTCGCCTTTGCGTCGTGGTGTGGCCGCTTCGGCGCTGCTTCTTTTGTTCCTCTATTGATTAGCAGCCGATCCATAGCCAGAGGTCTATAATGTTCCTATGATTTAAACTTTAACAGTTTCATTAACTGTCAAGTACCTTTAGAGCAAAGGAATCCCATATTTTAACTCCCCTCTCCTTGCCAGCGGAAGATTTGTGGAAGGAGGCTTCCCAGGAAATAAATAAATAAAGCCCCGGCTTTTTCCGAAAAACCCTGAGGCCTCAAGATCTGACTAGGAAAGAAAGAAAACCATTCCAAGATATTTAATTGTACAGGGGGCTTACGGGATTGATCGAGAGCTTAGCTTTTTACAATAGTCCAGTGAATAAGAAATGCTCCTGACAAACGATCGATGATGGGATAATCACTCTTTATCCCCCCTCCTCATTGTTACCTTCTTTCTTCCAGGAGAACAGGGTTCAGAAGTCAAAAATCTTTATAGACGCTGCTTTTAAATTAAGCAGAAAATAGACATTGACATATTTGTTAATCTCACCTAAATCATTACTGGGCCTGGCTGGTTTGACTGTACACCGCGAGCGCGGCGGAGAGGCCAGAGTACGTGAGCGTCCCCGGCTTAAGTGCCTGCACTGCCGTTCGGAACGGGGAGCTGCAGGAGCCTGGGGATGTAACGTGGATAAATATATATAATTTTTTATTCTGAAGGTTAGAAGAGTAGCCTCTCTTCATTAAAACCTTCTTACTAGTGTTTTCGAGAGGTTACATAACATTTATATGGGTAGGCACAGAGAAATGTTCCTTCCCTACAAAGAATCATGGGCTGGCTGGCCTGTGGCTTGGAGACGTGTGGGGGGGTGTGTGTGTTCAAACCTGGTCTGGCTTGAGAGAGAAGCTCTGGAAGGAAATGACACCGTGGGTCGTGCAGAACCTGCCTGCCTGAGGCCCCCGAAGGTGGGGCTGAGCCCGAGCCCCGGCGTCGCGGCTCTGTGCGAGGTCGCCCACGGCAGGAGCAGGAGCATCGTGTGACGCTTTCCCCGGGGCGCTGTCTCAGCTTCCAGGGTTTAGAGGCTTCCTGAGAACGGATTCACGCATGATCTCTGTGCAATGGGCTTCACTCACTCCGTGTGATCGCTGTCTGTGGTGCTCCTGGTGCCCAGCATCTCTGGTGCCAATGAGTTTGGTTTTAGAATCATAGAATCGTAGAATTGTCAGGGTTGGAAGGGACCTTAAAGATCATCCAGTTCCAACCCCCCCACCATGGGCAGAGACATCTCCCACTAGGTCAGGCTGCCCAGAGCCCTGTGTGGGAGTGTTCCCTCTTTGTGGGGCTTTTATAGGGCTTCTGCCTGCTCCTTTAATCTGCTCATGTTGGGGAGGAATTGGGTTGCTCTGGCTTCCCACCACGATTGCAGAGCCGGGCTGGCTGGCAGGAAATCTGGGCTGGAACACTTCGATTTGACTCAGGCTCTGCTCGGCGTTGCTGGGAGCGACTGGTCTGGTGTTTCTCCTGGCCAGCAGCAATCCGGGCTTCACCGGTGTGCAGCAACAGAAGAAACCTGCTCAGCTTTCCTCCGCCTGCTTTGTGCCCTGCTCTGCTTCACCCTGCCTGAGGTGTCTGACGCGTGCTCGTGCCTGGTTGCAGGAACCCCCGAGCTGAGCCCTGCTGACCGGAAAGAGCTGGAGACCAAGCTGAAGGAGCGGGAGGAGTTCCTCGTTCCCATCTACCACCAGGTGGCCATGCAGTTCGCCGACCTGCACGACACGCCCGGGCGGATGCAGGAGAAGGGCGTCATAACGGTGAGTGCCGCGCAGCTTGCCCTGGGGCGGGTTGGACACGGGGGCAACGTCGGTCTCCGGTCCGGAGGCAGCCTGCAGGGAAACCTCTCCCCTGAAGGAGCAAACCCTCTCCACCCGCCAGCTGGTTCCTGGCCCCGGAACACAAACGCGTTGTGTTTTCTAGCACCTTCACCTGATCCTTTCCCGCCTGAGATCCCACACGTTCCGGCCTTCACTGGTGACTCGTTAGCGACCAAAGTCTTGTAGGAGTCTCTGTATTTCTCTTGTGCAAGTGGTAGAACTAAGAAAATAACGAGGGCGAGATTTTGGGGACTAAGGTGTGTTTTGCCATGGAAACATCCCTCACTTCTTTGTCCTTCTCCACTTATGTCTTGGGCAGGACGTCCTAGACTGGAAAACTTCCCGTACCTTCTTCTACTGGAGGTTACGACGTCTTCTTCTAGAAGATGTGGTGAAAAAGAAGATCCACGACGCCAATCCCGAGCTGACTGATGGGCAGATCCAGGCTATGCTGCGACGCTGGTTTGTGGAAGTTGAAGGGACGGTGAAGGTAAGTGGAAAAGCAGTTTCACCAAGACGTTACGTCGTTCCTGGGCTTAGGTTCAGTGAAGTTCTCCCAAGGCTCTCGCATTCTTTTCCTTTCCCCTGGCCATGAGTTGCCCAAGGCAGCCTCTGCCCTCCTTCCACCAAGCGTCTCGTGTCCCCAGGGGGCTTCAATGCCACGGGGACAGAGGTGGGGACAGAAGTGAGGACACGGATCAGCCGTGAGAGACGCCGTGGTCCTCATCTGAGAGCCGCCTGGAGGATTTCTTATTTTAATTGTGCTCCAACTGGGAAGCCGACAATCTGAAGAGCAATCTCTGGAGCCTGCTCTTGGGTTGTTTTTGTCACAGCCCTCCGATCGGAGTTTCATTATTTTATTTTATTTTATTTTCCTTTGGTTTATTTTATTCTATTTTTAAAGTCACAAACGCTCAGGGGTTCCAGAAGCAGGGGGGTGAGTGCTCTCTGGAGGGCAGCAGGCTTTCCAAGGTAGCGTCTGAGCGTCTTTAAAAGCGGGCATCTCGTTAGCTAATACATTACACCAATCAAGGAGAGTTATCTTAAGCCACAATTAATCTGCTCCCTGGCATATGTTGATAGGAAAGCATCATGCTGTTTCTTAATTAAAAGCAAACGGATTAAAAATGATTAATAAGAGTATTAAATATTCTCCTAAACTAAAAGCTTTGGGATTCTTGGGTAAATCTAGCTGTACGCAGGTCTGCAACCGTAAGGCAGCTTCTTGGGGTTTTTTTTTTTCATTTTTTTTTTTCTCCCCTTTCCCTGAAATCTTCCTCAGTGCCCTACTTTGTATGCAGGGAGCGTTTCCATCATGTCTAGGGGCAGAAGCAAGGAGCAAAACCTGACGAGTTTAAAATAATAAGAAAAAAACCCAATGAAATAAGCAAAATCTTGAGGTTGAAATGACATCAGTGATTTAAGACAATCACATACATCATGTTAAAGAGAAGAAAACCTCGCGTTGTTACTGAGGTTTGTCAGGCAGGGCCAGAAGTGCCACATCAGCACTTTTTTAGGTCACCTCCAGGGGTGGTGGCTCCAGCCCTGCCCTGGGCAGCCTGTGCCAACCCCTCACCACTCTTGCAGTAAAGATATTTTTCCAAATATCCAATCTAAACCTCCCACCGAGCCAGGATCCTGCTGGCTTTGCTGCTGCTGCCCCAGGGGCGTCCGGGGACTTGGTGAACGTGCTGTGTCCCCCCAAACCCACCCAGGTGTCACCTCTGGGTGCAAACACCGGAGGCAGGGCAAGGGCTGAAGGTGCCGAAGGTTGCTCTGCCAGGGTCCCCGCCCGGCCTCGCTGCGCCGAGCTCATTGTCATTCTGACTTTGACTTCGTTAGTGATAACGGAGAAGGATAGTGCACCTTTAAATGACGAGCTTTGTGTTTAATTACCCAAATAAAATGACATAAATATGAATGAGTGCTAATGGCGATACTTGCTTTTCCGGAAACCATTAACAAAACGATTCTTAAATGATTTGTAAAGAAAATGAGAGGAGAAGAGAGGAGCGAGAAGGCTATTAGGCGTCTAACACACTCCTGAATTATTATGTAGTCAACTACCTAGCAAATATCAGGTGAAATGATCTCGCAAAAGGGGAAAAAAAAAGAAAAAAGGGGGTTGTCGCCCAGGCTTTTCAGGGATGTGGACACCCTGATACCCCTGCTGAGGGGCTGCTGGGCTTGGGGTGTTGGGGGCACCAACAC
>NW_009720382.1:29035-29532 GCF_000703405.1 Apaloderma vittatum
AACCCTCAGACCAGCCTCGGCTCCCACCACCCTCACCTCGGGGTCGGTCGTGTTTCGCCAGAAATTGGGCATCTGATCCCAGAAGGGGATCGAAGCCTCCGCCCTTCGCCTTCCGTCACATTCATGGAAGGCGAGAAGTAACTGCTCATCTTTTGGCTTTTGCTCGTTGTCGGTTGAGTTTGTAAAAGCTGCACGGCGCTGGGAGAGCCGCGGAGGGGTGCCAGCCAGACCTTTTAGCCGAGGCTGCCAGCAGTTGCGAGCTGGGATTTGGGCCGGGACGGCAACGGGAGCGCGGAGTGATGGCAGCGGGTGACGGTTGCGGTGTGTTGGCAGGCGTACCTGTGGGACAGCAACAAGGACCTGGTGGAGTGGCTGGAAAAGCAGCTGACGGAAGAGGAGGGCGTCCGCTCGGTTGTGGAGGAAAACATCAAATACATCTCGAGGGACTACATCCTCAAACAGATCCGGAGGTGAGGCGGCCGCGCGCGCTCGGCCCC
>NW_009720382.1:29576-29948 GCF_000703405.1 Apaloderma vittatum
ATGGCCACATGCGCTTCCCCGGCTGAGGGGGAATGGATCCATTGGCCTTTTTGGTCGACAAATGCGTGAGGAGCGTGTGGAGATACAGTTTCCCTTGGAAATGCAAATACGGGGGCAGATGAGGAGTGGGAGCAGCAAAAGAGGGATTTTCTACATCTCCTGGTCCTCCTGCATGAGCTGCACGCAGCTGCTCGTGCGGTCATAAAACGCCCGGGTCCCTCCGGTTGCTGTTTAGAACTACACCAGGTACCCCCCAAAACACCAAAGCCTGGGTGGAGTAGCTGTTCCTCCTGCTTGTAGGAGTTACTGTGCACATTTGCGTGGCTGTTCTGTGAGGCCAGTTAAGCCTTGGGAGCTGAACGCTTTGCTAGG
>NW_009720382.1:29965-30231 GCF_000703405.1 Apaloderma vittatum
TGATAATTTTTGTCTTAAACTGGAGGCTTCCTAAAGCAGCTTTGCCTCTGAGAGAGCCCGGGGGGGAGGACACCCGACAACATGAAGCTTCTGTGGTTTCCACGGCCCATGTCCGGCCCCGTGGGGCATCTCTTCCCGGCGTTCCCACCAGTTTCCTGGTGCAAACCTGCTCCATGGTGCGGCGCCGGGCTCTGCAACCCCTGGGCGGAGGAGACGTGGGTGCTCTCAGCAGCCTTTGAAGGTGCTGCTGGTGGGATTGGGGGCAC
>NW_009720382.1:30270-31118 GCF_000703405.1 Apaloderma vittatum
AAATTCCAGCCCTGGAGTGGGTCTGAGCAGATCTCCCACTGGCAGACCCAGAGGCACGAGGGCCTCCAAGTGAGCGTGACTCGCAGCCAGCTCACGCGAGCGCCCGCTGCCTCGTCCCGTCTCGCTGACAGACGCCGGTTTTGAGTGTCCCCCCTACGCCGGACACGCTTGGGTGCTGGTGCCGGGGCTGCCGTCACTTAACTCTCGCCTCTTTCCAGCCTGGTCCAGGCCAATCCCGAGGTTGCCATGGATTCGATTGTGCACATGACCCAGCATATATCACCCACCCAGCGAGCCGAGATCGTGCGGATCCTCTCCACAATGGACTCGCCTTCTTCAACGTAAGAGCATCGATTTCCCACACTCCCCTCCTGCCCCGTACAGTGGAGGGGAAAAAAAAAAAAGAAAGAAAAAAAAGAAAAGCGGCTCAGAATTGCCCTTTGTCTGCTCGACTGCGACCACTGTACCGAGACGGGGAGGCTCAGGGAAATGCTGGAAGAGAGACGTTTTTATTTTTTCAAATCAGACTGACCAGAGGAAGCGTGTTCTTTGGCCAGAGACACAAGGAAACTGTATAAACACAAGCGCCTGCGGAGCTGAGTTACAGCTGTCTAACTGTACCTTATTTATTTAACAAAGCGTGACTGGACCAACGCATCGGTTCGCTGTTCGGCTGCCCCCGGGAGCGCTGCGGCCAGGCAATGAAGGGTGCTCCGGCACCCCGAGGTCTTGGCACAGCCAAGCAGGGGCTCGCTTCAGTGCCACCCGTGCCGCTGCCTGCTTCTCTCCCACCCAGGAGCGGCAGCTTTGCACTGACAAGTGCCAACGTTACCCCCCCGCGAGCGCTT
>NW_009720382.1:31163-32183 GCF_000703405.1 Apaloderma vittatum
CCCTCTCCCCTGTGGGTGACCGGAGCCCCGTGGCCCTGTCAGCCACTCGTGATCTGTATTTCAAATGTCTGTCTTGTTACTCAGTAGTAGAGGAAAAACAGCGCTGCAGCTGGCGTGGCCGGGGCTGTGGGGAAGGCTCCTGCGCGTCGAGGCAGGATTTTGAAGGCTGAATCCCTGCTCACTTTGCCGTTGTGCCCGAGCCCTTTAGAACAGTTCAGGAAGCTGTGTGAAAGGCCCTTCTGGGAGGAGGTAGCAGAGGAGACCAAAAGGCAACTGCTCTTCTTTCCTGATTTATTTTGAGGGATAACGGGCACACGGAACTTCATGTCAGTGCTGATCCCTCTGTGGTGAGAGAGCTGAAGCAGCGAGCAGAGGCAGCCTGGCGGGGCAAGGGAGGGGAAAGGACCGAGTCAGACACACCAGCAGAGTCAGAACCATGGAAGGAAACCTCAGCCTGATGCCTTGGAGCACTTTTTTTTTTTTTTCTCCAGCACCCACCTCTGCCCCAGGGCTGGCACGAGCGGAGCCGGCCCCGGTGCACAGCCAGGGAAGGGACCGCTCTTACTCACGTGGGAAGATGGAAATAAGAAAGGTGATTTTTGTAGTCCTATTCCAGTGGTCCCTGTGTGCAGACGGTCAGGAGTCACTGTCTCCGTGGCGGGTGGGTGCACTGACCTCCGGTCGGAGGTGTGGCAGCAGCGTCCATCACCCCAGCCCAGGTCCCTGGCTTATTTGTACGCTTTTTTTATTTTCATGGGCCTCCTGACCATAACAAGTGATGAGCGAAGCTGTGACTGCAGGGAAGCACAGTCAGCCCCTAACCCATCGCTGCTGCTGCGCAACTTGGTCCAAGTAGCACCAGAGAGCTTACACCAATGATTGTCTTAAACGTATTTCAGATTTTACAATTCCTCTTTTAGTAGAGCACGAATCGGAAGGGACGTTTTTATGACAGAATTAATTAACGATGATGCCAGTGCCTCACACCTGTACTGTTTCCTTCTGAAGTGCAATGCAGCC
>NW_009720383.1:0-1124 GCF_000703405.1 Apaloderma vittatum
TACACAAATATATATATATTTATATATAGTTATACTCAGTGAAATTAACAAGACCCAAAGGTGGTATTGTCTAGGAATAAAAGGGGTTTGTTTGCTTTTGTTCACAAAAGTAACTTATCTAGCACCACACATCAGAAAAACACAAAAATAGCACACTCTAGTTCTAAACAGCTATGTCTAAAATAGATTATATAGTAAAACAGATATTATACAGCATAATGTGGTATTTGATAAACAGATAAATATTTGCACTGTGTAGGCTGTTTATAGTATAACTTTATCTATACAGAATGAAAGCAAAAAGTTAACTGTAGAGAGGTGAGCAGAACAACATTAAATATTATGACTCCAAAGCAGAGACAAAGTTAAGAGTTGAAAGAATAGAGCAAGATAAAATGTTTACAGGCCATTACAAGTCCTTAAATTAGTAGTAAAATAAGGAATCAGTTGCTCAAGTTTAAGAAAGCAGTAAACAAGAGATTGCATTTACATGCAGATGTCTAAAACTTGTATTTCTTTTAAATCTATGCACAAAAAGTCATTTGTTTTTATTGCTTGACATTCAGTTATGGCTAGAGTATTTTTAACCTTTTCTTTTTTTTTGTACTTTGGAAACAAGAATATTGTTAAAGGTGCCATTAAAATGGACAACATTGAAAACAGTTTGCAAATAAACCACCTAACACTGCAGTTCTTTATACATCTTAAAAAGCCTTGTCTGGGGTTTGTCGTACGTTAAATATATTTAATCTGGGAAGGAAAATACATTGTAGCTTGAAGCCTCCCATTGGCCCAAACATCCAATACAAAAACACGTCTCCAGAAAAGGAGCAGGCGGACGATACGGTTACATAGAAAGAAGCAGCCAGTTAATGTCCTAAGGGTTCACGTAGTCACCACTGTTCCGTAACGCGGTTCTAAAAAATCAGCGTAGAAATGAGGAACGTTTTGGATTTAGAAAGGTGTACAGTACGTATGCCTTTTTTTTTTTTTGTGAAATAAAATTCACTGTATTGCTTATGAATTCTCTGCATTAGATAAGAGAGAGAGAGAGAGCGTTACACATTGCAAGTTCCTGTAAAGTTCGTGCATCTACGTTAAGACTCGGGGGGGGGTAACTCCGG
>NW_009720384.1:0-13525 GCF_000703405.1 Apaloderma vittatum
TCGTCGGGCTGCTCCGGAGGGGGAGCCCGGCCAGTGTGCTTTGCTTCGCTTGCTGGCCTGGTTGTCCCCCCTGCCCTTAAGGGAAGGGGCGCTGGGCATCTTGTGTGCCTGGTTTTCTTAAGCAGTGGTGCATTTCGGATCGTGCCGGGCTCAGCTGAGCTCAGGCTCCCATTGAGAGGTGTGCTGTGGGCTAGCTTTCTGTCAGCTTGCTTGGGGGTTGTTTTTTGCGGGATGAGAGGTCGGATTCTCATTTACCTTCACCTAGAGTTTAACAGGTCTAAGGTTCTAAAAATGCTGCGTTTTCTACCTGATAATGTCATGTGTGATAAGCAGATCTTACTTAAAAGTGCTTGTGTGTGTTAAAACAGATGATGCAGAAAGTACCAGCAATCCACATGGGTAATTTGAAAGTACCTGTTCATGAGAATGGTGTGGTTTGGGTTTCCCCCTGCTCAGATGTGTCTGAGTTTAATGGTCATCCTTAATGAGGGGTAATAATAAAAAATAATAGGTGAAGGCCTTTTTACCACTTGCATAAACCGGATGGATTTGTGCAAGTCTCCTGTTCCAGTGCAGTGAAAGAGCAATAATTGGATTTTTATACCAATTTCTTGTCTGGAAAGTGCTTGAAGCACACCATGTATGTTCAGCATTGCTTAATGCACTCATTCAAGGATGGTATTAAGACTGTTGGATATGATGCAGGACTATAATGGGTGTGAGGATATGATGCAGGACTATAATGGGTGTGAGTTTATTAGAGAGCTTAAAAAAAAAAAGGCAAAGAGATCGCTTAGATTTGGAATTTGATGTCATTTGAGGTGTTGCATACAGCTTCTGAAGAACGATGCCGTACGGTGTCTTCAGTTCGTTTTAGTACAGTCAGTGCGTAGTACAGTTACACAGTTTGTGTGACACATGCTCTTGAAGGCATCTTTTCTACAGAGAAGTAAAATAGAAATGTAAAAAGCTTCCAGACTGTTGTGGCTTTTAGTGTTTACTGCTATTAAGTGTTTGAAATTTACTAAACCCCTGCTGTCATAGTCTAGATAGGGAGGTCAAAAATGAGGTGTTTATTATGGAGAAGCAGGGAACTTCACATTCCCTGTTTTAGGGATCTCATTTCTAACTTTGAGAAAATAAGTGGTGGTCTTTGGTCTTCCCACATCTGCCTCAGAACTGTAATACTCCAGGGTGCAACTCTGGCATTATTCTGTCTTAGTTAAGATATATTCAGGGGTGGGAGGGCATGTTTTGTGTTTTGGTTTCGGATTTTTTCCCTCCTAAAGTAAGGATTTTAGAGTAAAACCTCTGATGTGATTGTGGTTATACAGGGAAGAAAGTTGTTTTTTGTTTTTCTGCAGGGTAGCTTGTTTCCAAATGTGCATATCTATACTGGAATGTAGTCTTGGTATTGCAGTAACTGCATTCTTGCTTTCAGAGCTGCGTGGCTTAATTCTGTACATGTAGTTAAACAAAAAATGATGTTCATGTGCACTTTGGGGTTCTGAACTCAGTTGTAACCATTAGGCATTTCTCTGATATGTTTTACCTGTATTTTCTTACAGAAAATGTTTGAATATTTTTGGAGCAAGCACTGCTGTTTCTTACAAGCTGTTTTAATCTAATATGGAAGATGCTGCTGTTTAACAATAAATAGCAACAAATGCAAATCTACTTCCCTTCTGTGAAGCTTGGTGTCATGTAGATGGCCTCAAAATGCCAAAAATAAAGTACAATATGACACCTGCAGTTTTTTGCATGTCTAGTATAATCTACTAAGCTTTTCTCTGAACTAATACATCTGGTTATTTTGAATCAGTGAATGATTCCCTGCCTTTAAAACTAGTCATAGTTTGCCAGGTGCCTGCTTCAGATTTTCACCTAAAGAATTCATCAGTTCTTTCTGCTGTTCACCTAAGCCTCATGGACCATAGTTTTTGAATCATTACTCAAAAATAAAATATCAGACGAGCCCACAGTTGGGCTGAAAGCAGCCTGTGGGAGGCATGCACCCAGACATGGTAGCGTGGAGAGGTTATTGCTGTCCAGATAACAATTATGTGTTCTCTTTGCCATGGCCAAAACTGGTAAGGATGCAGGTTGATTTTAGAAAAAGAAAGAGTATTACTCCTTACCTATCTCTGCTTACCCTTCCCATCCCAACCATCCCTCGCCTTTTGGGTATGATATCAGGAAATACAAACTTGGTTGAAGCTGTGGAGGTACAGTAAAGCTAAGGAGCCTTTGATGTTGGCAGCAGCAGCAGAGAGCCTGTGTCTCTGAAGCTGAAAACCAGAAGGGATCTGGCAGTCCCCACTTCAGGTTTTTCTTTAGGCTGCAGTAGAAACTGAGGGATGACAGCTTCCTTGGGGCAGCTGCTGGGAAGTGGGGTGGGGAGGGAGATAAAATTGCCTGAGTAAGGAGTGGTGATCCAGTAAGTAGGGTCACGCAACACTCAGCTCAGCTGTATCCAAAGAGATTGTAGTTTGTTCTGTCTTGTTACTAGAAGATAATGTACAAGTTAAAAATATGTTTTTTAAGTTTCATCAGTAAAGTGATGTGATAATTTTGAACTGAGGGGGGGGAAGAATTTGTGAAAAAGAGACATAAAAAGTGCAGTGACTTCCGTGGATAAAGTAACTTCCTGAGAAGGTGGAAAATAAATAAACGAAATATGTCTGACTAAAAACATTTGGGAAATATGACTGGGGTCCTCATTGTGGTTTACTATTGGTTATGCACTGAAAAAGCCAGAAGACATCTTTTTTTTCCTTGTCTCATCTATGAATTCCAGGTATGTGTGGGAGACTGAGATCTACCAATTTGAAAACATGAGATCACAATGTCTAGGAGCAATCAGTTTACTACCAGTAAATAGGATGTATTTGAATAAAGAACCTGGTTTTGTCTTTTCTCCTTGTGTAGCTTCTGTAACACTAAGTAAACAAAAGTACTTGCAGATAATTAACATGTCTCAGTTTCTTCCAGAAGCAGCTTGGCATAATGTTCTGACTGAAAAATAGCAACTAATTATTTAATAAACACAGAATTTTATGTTAATAAAGAAATAAAGAAGTGCTCACCAGTTGCTAAAACAATAATAATATCTGAATAAGTAAGGTCTTCAGTAGTGAAAATTAATGTGGTATGTAGCCCAGTTTAAAAAAACAGTAGTAAAGAAAATGTTATGTGCAGTTTTAAAGAACCAAATTTAATATCATCTTCTATGTGCAGAATTAAATCATGTGATTGTTCTGATATAATAATGATTAAAACATGTAATATAAGTAGCTTCATCCTAAATGTAATATAAGTAGCTTCATCCTCACTGATGTGCCCTAAATTGGTAATAGTTTGTCATCTGTCCATTTATTTTAAGTGCTAGGAAAATGCATAGGATTCTAAACCTTAAACAATCAATGCAACTATAAAATTTCTTTAGAAGTTTACAATCCTTGGTGCTACAGTTTAATTTATGGGTATGACCCTGTAGGCAGCCCCTGGCTTGCTTCCATCCAGGCTGCTGTCTTTCCTGGAGGGAGCAGGGAATGGCTTAAAGCCTCTTGCCAGCTACAGCCCAGCACAAAGCTTGGGGCTGAGGAGACCTCTCCTCAGCATGCAGGGATGCGGCTCTTTTAGTTTCTGGGAAAAACGCTTTTTCATAGGAGTGGGTGCTGCCCTCTGCCTCAGTGGAATGGAAGAAGGGGCAGCTTTGCAACTAGTAGGAGCAGATTTCTCATTTCTGCACTGCCTTTTTAATTCTCCTTCGTGCGCACAAGGAACTGAGCTTTTTTAGACGAGCTATTTTGGTCTCTGGAGGCACACAGGGAAAGAAAGGGATGAGTGATGGTTGCTTTCGTGAGGTGGGAAGGGGCCAGATGGCTGCTGTAGAGGAAGAGAGAGGAGAGTGCTAGGTGCTAAGGTTTGACATTCTGAATCAGAAAGTGAGTTTGGAACAAACTGACAATTATTTTAAGGAAAATAAATTTACTTTAAGCTTGGTTATTTTGTACATTTGCTGGGAGTGAGAAACTTTACACTCGAGTCAATTCATGTAGTTATGTATAGATAAAATGTACTTTTATTTCATTTTTGCCCTGTGTAGTATGAAAATTTCACATGGTACTGTTTTCCAGCTCAAGTCAGTGGATGAAGCTTACTTCTTGTTTTACAGTTTCATTAGGATCTCTGCACTTCTCTAGTGCCAGTAACTGAGCTTTGTGTTAGAAGACAGACACCTGGCAGAACGGGACTCTTGGGACTAAACATAGATCATAGAATCATAGAATCATAGACTGGCCTAGGCTGGAAGGGACCTTAGAGATCATTTTAATCCAGCTTCCCTGTTGCCAGGGACGCCACCTCTCGACTAGATCAGGCAACACATGGGGACCGAATGGGAATCTCTGGTACTACAAGGGCTTGAGCTGGATATGTTTTTTAAAAACAATGTATAATGATAACGCTGTCAACTTGATACTTGTGGGAAAAGAGCTATCATAGTGGCACAATTTGCAGCTTTTCTTTTTCACAAAAAAAATAGTAAGAAATCTACAAGAACGTCACTTCTCTTTGAAATCATACCTACCTTTTTAAAATAGAATTTATGCCTGAAAGTTAGAAGCTATAATTTTAATGATTTTTCTATAAAAACTTGTACATTAAATGTGAAATTTAACATTTAATGTACCCTGGTAATTAGGCCTATTGTTACTGCAACATTTCTAGCCTGTCCAGATCTGTTTTTTAAATATGAGCATCAGCAGTGAAGATGCAGAGCAGAGGTTTTTTGGGTGTTGCAATGAACGTAAATTTTACTGGTTGTTATTATCGTGAATTGCATTGAATGCTAAGTGAATGAATGAAATCTAAAGCTAAACATGCCAGTTTTTTCTATCATGTTAGTATGGAAGTCCATAGTTCTTGGTTATTAATTTCCTCTGTGTAATGCACGGCTTCCACATACTTAATACTGAATTTATTAACTTTATATTACCTGGTGTAAGAGAACTAAATTGGCAGATATTTTAGTATGTTTGTAACAATCTAATTCTAATAGAATTTACTATTTTGAACAAAATGCCATATGAAAGCATAGTGCTAATCTGTACAAAACCTAAAATACCTTTTTTTAAACAATTGGATTCAAAGAAAAGTATCATTTTGCACCCTTCCCTTTTAATTTTCAGTTGTGGTAGCTTCAAAGGAGATGCTGTTCTTTTAAGGTAGCCTAAAGAGCTTTTCATATTTGATGGGGGTTTTTTTAATTGATTGAATGGAGTGAAAACTCCACAAAAAACCCAAAACAACTGATGAATAGACATACCCCGAAGGTCCTCGTATTATTTCAGTCGATTGGTTTTAGCTTTTCTCTTCTTTAGATGTTTTAATCTTTACAAATTCTATAAGTTTTCTTTGTGTGACCACCTTCAAACGTGTCTTAGGTGCAGAGATCTTTCACAGGTCACGCTTTTGAAGTTTTAATCCTGAAATTCAGGATTGCAGTTCTTCAAAACCTATGTATCTCGTGCCACTGGTGACGAGGTGGGGTTTTGTCGGTCATCTTTTGAAACGGATTTTGGAAGTTGCTGGAGGAAATGAAATGCAACTTGCCAGCTGAAAGAGGAAGTGATGCATATGTAGAGTTAATGTCTGGATGGTTCAGTAAATTAATGTCACTGACATACTCAGATGTAGCTTCAAAGCCAAGTTCCTCAACAAAGATAATTCAGAACTAATTTTCTGACAACGACCATCACAAATGTATCTTGCAGTATGCCAAAATCTGTACCCTATCAAAAATAATGGAGAAGTTGTATTAGTTGTTACCTGCAGTGCTCCTTTTGAGTGCTACAATTTTACAATGTTGATTTTGTGGTAGAACAGGCTTGTCTTGTGATTGGTTTCTTTTCTTTCCTAGTTCTTTATAAATCCTTTTAAAGTAAGATTTTAATATGCTATTTCAGTTGGAATTTGAAGACATCTAAACCATACACAAAACTATGTCACGGAAGTTTGCTGTTAGTGTGTATCGTTAGAACAGTCAGTTACTGATGCATATTTTCAAAGGGTGTTTTTTAGTACTTGAGTGCAAGGATTCACCACTTTCAAAAATGATTTAAACTGAAGGAGGGAGTTCATTTTCTTTTTAAGGCATGAGGAAGACAATGGTGCCATTTTGGTTTATGTATACTAGGGCTTTCATTAAGCTACCTACACTAATTTTATTTAAAGCATGATTTTTTAAACAAAGCTACCCAACAGATTTGGGAATGGCAGTCAAAATTAGTTTGGTCCTGTACTGTCAGATACTGAACTTTTTCACCAGCTGTAAAGCATACGTCTTTTTAGTGTCTATCTGTGTTATTATTCAGCTTGTTTTTACTGTATTTGGCAAGTAAAATGAGAACAGCAAGCAGTGTGTTTCAGAAGTGTTTTTTTTTAAATCATACTCTGAAGTCATAGGATTGCTAAAAATTAGTGTGCTAGGTGCTGCAGACTGAGCTGATGTTTGTTTTAGAAAACATATGTAAAATTAATTTAAAATTATGTGAATGGCTATACATTTTTCTAGAAAGCTGGTGTTTCATGTAAGTTTTCTTGTAAGGCTATTTGGCTATCTAAATTGGCACAGGAGACAAATAGTGTGAACTTGTGAGTCCTGCTACCATCTCAGTAATTGGTAATTTAACTGATCAGCCTTCCCCATAGTCACCCCTGAAGAAGCCTTCGCTGGCTGTGGAGGCACATTCCTGACATTTGCTGCAGAGGGGAACCCACCACCAAGCTGGGTGGTGCCGCACCTCACCTTCACTGTGTTTGGGAATGTTTGCAGTGTTCACATGCATAATGTTTTGCAACATCTCAGCCCTGGAGGTGGTGATGTTAATCATAATTAATAATCTACTGAGCTTATAAATATTTAAAATTACTTTCCCCTTGGGTATTGAGGGAATCAGGGACAGAGGTGGAAAAGAGAATTTATTAATTCCAGCTCCACATATGGTACAGAAAAGAATGACTAAAAATTAGGAATTTACAGAAAGGCTAATACTTTCTGTGGTCTTGAAGAATTTTCCTTGACATTGATGGCAATATGTCTGAAAAGAGGAGATGATAGAATCTTCTTCCTGTGTGGAATCTTACATATCATCAAAAAACCACCAAAACCCGTGATATTTTTCTTTTACGTATAGTATGAGTTCAACAGATACCAGCATCTATTCCAGGAGGTTGCACTGCTATGGACGTAACATGGGTCAGTGAAACTGTTATTTTGTTGGCTTGGCTCAAAACAGATCTTCAAATTAAAAAAGCTACATCCGAAAAAAAAATTTTTGTTGGGTAAAACTGCATCTAGAATAAGGCTTTGCTAAAAGCTGCTGTGCTGTGAGCACAGAGATATACTCCTGTCCATTATAGTTAGGCTTGCATGCAGCTCAGTCTCCAGTTGATTTTACTCAAATCATAAAACAAATGATAAAGATGGAAGGCAAGACTTTCCTTTCACTTTGGTTTCTAGGTCAATAACCGTTTGATGTTAGTCTTTCTTTACTTTTCTTCCTGTTGGTACAGTAGAATGGGTTTTATCTCAACCACCATAGTGCTGTTGGAATTTAATATTCACTAGAAGTTGGATATGGTTTGCCTCTGTTACTTTGGAACATGTGGGGTTTTAAACATGAAAAAAGTCATGCATGGAAACTGATCATCTGTGTCATGTATCACCCTATGAAGAGATCCAAGCAAAGCTGTTTTTAGTTTCTCCTTATGTTACAGAGTTGTCAGTTCAAGTGACAGCCTGTCATTTATAGATATCTTCATCTGTGTTCGATATATGGTGGCAAAAACGCTATATAAAGCACAAGAAACTTAATTTTCACAGTTGTAACCCTAAAGGTTTGTATGTCATTAATATACTTTAAGAAAATATGTATTTCTGGGAATGATAAGGCCTTGGAATAAGGCCTTCAGTAAGGTAACTAGACTGTTCATACTGACCTCCCAGTTAAAGGATTATGAAGTGAACTCCCTAAAATGAGCTTGATGCTGTTGGAAAATTCAATGAATAAAACTGATCACAACTCGGCCAACTGAGTAAAGAAGCATGGTACCTCTAATTGACTTTTCTACATCCTATCTAAAAGATAGTGTCTCAGAAATGGATTAAAAAACAACACTGTCTGCATCCAGTATGCAGTACCAGTACAGTGTGTGTGTTCTTGGTCATCTCCTCTACGCATCAAGCAGGTTTATTGCGGTTCATGAAGTGTGGCTGGGCTCCGTCTGTGCTGAGCTTAGTGTGCTAGTAGGTGATGGCAAGTGGCTTTTAAAGGGCAGACCAGCAGACGCAAGTTGAGCAGTGTTTGTTGGGGGTCATACCCTCTCTGGTTTCGTTGTTCTCGGCATGGATAAGAAAGAAAATGCAGTGGTATTGGCATCCCCCTGTACATGTTAACTGAGGATGTTCCCCAGATTTCCATAGAGCTTGAACACTACCTGCTGGCGGGAGCCTCACAATGTGTGACTGCATCTCTGCTGCTACCGTTGCTTTCACCAGGTGAATTGTTGCTGTCACAGAAATGTCAGCATGCTATGTTACACATTTCTGATGTGTAGGCATGTCGTGAATTTGTTACCGGTGTTAAATCCAAAGCAAAGTGTCTTTAACATTTGCTGTTTACCCTTGTCATTTCCAGTATTTTAGCATGCGTTAGCTAATGCACCCTTTAAAAATAAAACCCAAATACAAAAAAAACCAAACTAGGGTTTATATAGCTTTAGGGTTTTTTTTCAATTGGATGATGGAACTGTATGTCGAGAGCTCTGGCCTCTCTGGAAAACTAGATTCCATTCTCAGTTGTGTGATCTGTCATGATTAGTCTGTAGATGCTCTTGAAAGAATAGCAGAAACGCTTAAAAAACTTGAGTAAAATTTTTGATGCCAAATCTGTTGGCTTCTGTTTTGCTTCATCTGGGGTCTTTTGCTTTGTTTCATTTTTCACTCTGATGATTAGCACGTGGTGGGTTTTTTTAACAGCATTTGTAGTACATTCAGTTCAACCCATCAGGATTTTGTGGTGATTTTTTTTAACTGGCTCCACTAAGTGCAGAGCTGTTCTGAAATTGGCTAAGTTCAAGTACTAGAGTAAGGCTGAATAATGCCGTAGTTAAAATCTCAGATAAGAGCAATTAAACCCAGGAACTGATAAAAGTACAAAAATTTGTCTTAATTTGTTAGATGATCAGTTGCTATGGGGCTTGCTGCAGACCGTTGGTGACTAGGAATTAGACTCTTTGAAAGACTTGTTAGAAAAAGTGAATTGTATAAAATCTATATATGGTCCCCAGGGCAAGCAAAACCTGAGATGATACTATGTTTATAGTGATTGTCTAAAAAAGTTAACTGTACACCTTTAACTGTATTTTCCTCCCTTCCTCTGTTAGAGTGGTGAAAATAAAATTTTATGTTTAGTTTTACAAGCATTACTGCTGGCACAAGTGGGAGTTTGGAGAGGTGGACAGGGTTATCACACCAGGAATAATTCTCAGGCTAATCTAAGCAATAGTAGTTGTTATATATCTTGTACAATGTGGCAATTTTCAGAAACAGAGGAGGATTTGGTACGTTTGCAGCACAGTGTATTATTCAATTCAGCTCTCAGTAGTTCAGCCCTTAGCAAAAGTTACCATATTTTCATTTGGGCTGAAAAGTTGGATTTCTTCGGCTGGAACTAAAAAATTTAAACAAAAAGCATTAACCGAATCTTTCAGATTGTTTCCGAGAATCAAGCTAGCAGGGAAGAATATCTCCCTTCTGTAATAAAGAATGTTCTGGTAATCAGGCAAACTTAAGTTTTGCTAGAGAAGGCCTCCCACATTTCCTTGCCTATGTGTGGACTGTAATTTTCAGAAACCTTAATTAGAACTGAGTGTAGGAGAAACAGAAGGTGGCGAGGGAAACCTGGGGAACAGCGAGCAGCCGAAAGGTGAGGTTAGATGAGGCACTGGGTGTGGAGAAGAGGAATGGTGAAACTGAAGTTGCACAGATCTAGGTGCTGAACCACCTGTGTGGGGAGGAGGAGGTTGGGGGAGAGATTAGGTAGTCCTTACGGTGGGGGAGCTAGACTGCAGGAGAGGCGAGTGAAGGAACTAATGGACAGGGCCTTGAGCCTGGGAAGCAGAGTCACTAGCCCATGGCATGGGCAACTACTGTAATGGGCTTGAGTACGGTTACGGCAGGAATTGGTATTGGGGGGTGGCAAGACCATGGGAACCAGGAAGAAGGATTCACAGGGAGTAAGACTAGAGAACTCTGAGCAGCAGACCAGCATTTTCGCAAGAAGTTTGAAGAATGAGAAATTATTCTCTGCGTAGGCAGCAGCAGTTGCGATGCAGGTAGCTGATTAAGTCAAGACACTCCTGCAAAAGTCTAGCCTGGTTATGGTGCCCATCTGCCTTGCAATGCGCAGCCCAGGCCTTCCGGTTTGTGCTTCAGAAACATGCAATTTAAAGCAATTAAACAGCTGTTTTTCTAGTTGTGAGTTGACCAGTTATTTCCAAGAATGCCTTTTCTTATCATACTATGATGCACTGCTTTGAACTGCTTTCCTGCTAGTTGATTCAGCGGAGGAAAGACACATGGCAGGGCTTGCTGAGATGTCCCTGATGGATGGGAATGAGCATGGGAGCCACGTGTGACACAGTTTGTGTAACCTCTGTATACAGCTTTGATTTTTACCCTGTAACAAAGATTTATGCCTTGGATTTTCTCCTGAATGACCTACTTTAGGTTACTCCGGAGCACACAGCAGGATGTAACCTGTCACAGTGTGCCTCACCAGGGTTATAGCGAAAGAGGCAGTGCCATGGCATAGCCAGTGCAGGAGACTGAGCCACGGGGCAGAGACTTGTCGTGCACAATTGTGGTCAATCTCTTTTCAGATGTGCCCTCTCTGGAGCAAAGCAATTAACGCTTGCCAGGGGATCCAAGTTTTGTTTTCCCCAAGATGTCTATTGGAAACAGCCTGTGAATTACGTCCTGATGAAGCTCTACAGAATTTGTAAACTAAAGGCTGTAATGCTGTTTTCCCTGAAGTGAACTAAACTGGAAAGCATGTGCTACCACGTGTCTGGAGGCTTTCTTGTGAATGTGAGACTTTATCATAATGTTGTCAGAAACCTTGTTTCTGCTATTACTAAAATGTCTAGGATACTATTTCTTTATTTATTTTAAGGTTGGCTTTCTACCGAATGGATTAGTGATGAGCTGGAGTACCCTCAATAATAGGGAAAAATCTGGATACTGCTGCGTATTCTGAATGTGAGCTGGCTCCTCCAACAGTCCACTTAAATGTGGATGTGGTCTATAGCTCTCTGACTGTGGAGAGCTAAATAGTTTTGTGTGTTTGTATATCACTACTTCTGAGCTAGTATGGACTCTTAAAGCAGAACTTGAAATACTTTGGATCGTCCTGTAATTGTGAAAGACTTTATCCACTTACAGGTATATGAGAGAACACACAAAGCTGTTTATGTTATTTCTAGAGCTGTTCTGTTGCCAGCATTATTTTGAAAAATAAACAGCTTGCTCCAATGTGACTCAAATTGTGTAATTATTCACTCTCCTTTAAAGTAGATTTTCTGACATTCTCATAGCATCACATATCCCATAAAGTAATCTCAGTTTTAGGAGCTGAATGCTGTGAAGCAATTTGTGTTTTATTCTCTATCCAAAAAAATCTTGTGAAGGCCCTTCTTGAGGCTTTAATTCTTGCCAGTTACAAAGAATGCATGACTCACAAGGGAGTTACTTAATGCTGTGTTTATGTGATTACTTGTGACTTGTGAAATTTTAAACTTGCTTTACCTGTCTGCATGAAGCGCTTCTCTTTTCTTTCTCCTTTCACAGCCACGTTGCCTTATTAAAGAAAGGAAAGGGTACTTTTATGCACTTGGGTATTGCTTGTTAAATAAAGTAGCTGGCCTCTGCTGTCATTTGGCAGTTGGACTGCATAGCAGCATTTCAGTCTAAGAGGTGTTTGTGTGAAAGTAACGTTTTGTATTAAGCTTGTCTGTAAGTTGTAAAAAATTCATCGTTTTATTTCAAAATACAGCTTAAACTATTATGGTTTATTGCAGCAATAAAACTTCAGAACAATTTGAGTAAAAAATAAATGGTTTATTAGCTTTACACTAGCAAAAACTTTGTTCTTTGCCTAAGGTGTTGCTGTAACTGACAGACATCAGCAGTTACAAGGTGATTTACTTGAGACATACTTAACAATATCCTCTGCTCTTGGAAGGACCACGGTTTTAATGGCCTCCCGTACTTTGCAGTAGTCTGAGCAAGATACAGAATTTAGACTTGTCTCTGACATTGTATAGTTTTGGTAAATAACTTCTAATTTGGTCGTCTCATCTCTGAGTCATCCTCTTCAGCCATCGCAGCAGTTGTATGGGTACCACTTGCAGTTTCTGAAGTGCTTTGACATACTTGGATCACAAGTGATAGTTTCGATTCTTTCCTTTTATGGTTCATTACTTTCCAAAATGGAGCTGTGCTTGTTACTGAGATAATTTTTGTCCAAAAGCGGTGTGCTTCATTTCTTCAAGTAACATCAGTTTCTCCACATATGTCCAGGTGTCGGGGCACTGAAGGCCTGTGATGATGAGACACTGCTGTGTTCTGGATCTTGCTCTTGGGTAGTTATGATAGAGCAGGTTGTGGTAGCAGAGTGAATGTTCCCACTCTGCCTCCCTCCTTTGATTACTGCTTTCTTGGGACTATTTTCAGTGTAACGCCCAGATTTTCACAGGGTGTCTGTTTGTGGGAAAATGAGGTGACCTAAGGACACCCACCATGCTTGAGATGTGGTCTTGCATAATGCTTGTTGCAGAAGAATTCCCTGTGTCCTTCATTCTGCCAAACAGCTTTTCAAAATGACATCTGTGCATGCAATCACCTGCTCTGATTTGCTTGTTCTTTTGCAATTGGCTACAAGGGACAAAGTCACAATACAGACTCAGTGCAAAACAGAAATAATGGAGCCTTCTGTACTGAGTGAAAGAGCTGCGAGCTTGGTCTTTCAGTCTGTGCCTCTTTAAAGTGTGTTCGTGCCAACTTAGAAGTGAGATCTTTTAGAGTTGGATACCATGTCTCTCTGTCTTCACTTTTCTGTGGTTTTTTTCCAAATATCAGCTGTTTAGTATTAATTTTTTCATTACTAGATATGTAGCTCAGGCTGAATTTTTTAGGAAATAAAGGAGGTAAAGAAATCAAAGTTTGAAGTTATGGGGCGAATACTAAGAATGAATTGAAATCTGGGGAGATGAGGCTGTGCGTGCAATGTCACAGGACAAAGCTGCCCAAAGAGGGAGGTTGCACTCCTGTCATCATGGTCCTCCCACTCTACTTTCAATCGTCAGTGCTTGTTGAGCTCTTCCATGAGCCAGCTCAGGCAGCAGAAGCCCGTTGGAGCATCTGGGAAATTGATTCACCTCAAAAAGGGGTCTCGGAAGA
>NW_009720384.1:13556-14229 GCF_000703405.1 Apaloderma vittatum
GAATTGGGGGGGAGGTAGCATGACCTTCTCCATGCTGCACAGTGAGCTGTTAAATCTCCAGGCGGATCAGGACTGCATGGCTGAAGAGAAGCTTTCTGAAGCAAGGAGCCTGCTGCAGAGCAGAGGCAGGACTGAAGGTGTAGCGCTGTAGTGGCCAGGTACCCACGCCCTCCCTTCTCTGCTAGACAGGGGGAGAAAATATATCGAAGGCCCATGGTTTGAGATAAGGGTAGGGAGATCACCTGCATGTACTGTCCAAGGCAAAACAGGCTCAATGTGGGGGAAATTAGTTAGATTTATTAAAGAACAAATCAGAGAAGAGTAATGAGAAATAAAAACAGATTTTGCAAAACAGTAACACCTTCCCCCTACCCCTCCCTTCTTCCTGGACTTAACTTCAATCCCAATTTATCCATCCCCTTCCTTGAGTGGTGCAGGGGCACAGGGAATGGGGGCCACGGTCAGTTCATCTGGTGTTGTCTCCACTGCTTCTTCCTGTGGGGAAGGACTCCTCACGCTTCCCCTGGGCCATTGTGGGGTCCCTTTCATGGGAGACAATCTTCACATGCCTTTCTCCAGCTTGAGTCCTCTCATGAGAGACAGTTTGTCACAAACTGCCCCAACATGAGTCTCTCCATGTGGTGCAGCCCTTCAGGGGGAAACTGCTCCAGTG
>NW_009720385.1:0-3202 GCF_000703405.1 Apaloderma vittatum
TGCCCGGGCACTTGGCAGGGGCACAGGACGTTTCTTCCCCTTTACCCAGGTCTCCTTCCCCAGACTCTACTTTTGTTGTGTTGGTCTCCCTGGAGCCGGACCCCGTTACTGGTACCAGGTGCTGTTACAACGTGTATCTCTCCAGTTCGCAGACAGAAACCAGGCTGGTGGTGCTGGGGCTTTCCATTTCTCCCTGCTTTTGAACACTTGGCTTTGCCAGGCCTGCACATCTGCAGAGGACATGGCAGAGCAGAGGTACTGCGTAGACTATGCCAAGCGTGGCACGGCAGGCTGCAAGAAATGCAAGGAGAAGATTGTGAAAGGAATGGTGCGCATCGGAAAGATTGTTCCCAATCCTTTCACGGAATCAGGCGGGGACATGAAGGAGTGGTACCATGTGAAATGCGTGTTTGAGAAGCTAGAGAAGGCCCGGGCCACCACGAAGAAGATCGAAGATATCACAGACTTGGAAGGATGGGAAGAGCTACAGGATGGGGAGAAAGAATTAATCAACAAGTACATCTCAGGTGAGACACTGGGCAGAGTCTGGGCTGCTTTTCTCCTTTACTCCTTTTGAAGGTATGCCACTGCTAGGCGCACCACTGTGCCGTTACCGTGAAATCCTCGCTGCTGTGTTCGTATGATCTAGTGATGAGGGGTTAGTACTGCTCACATCTCTGTCTCAGCCCTGTAGGAAAGGGAAGAAGTAGTCACTTCTACAGTGGCACGACTGATTATGGAGAAGATGTGTCTGGTTTAATTTGTGTGCAAACAGACACAGATAAATTCCAGAGGAAAGCATCATTTATTTTCCATTTGCAGCTTTTTTAGTGTTTCGTAAATTTTAGTCTTTTAATTTTTGATGTCTGAAAAATGTTACGTTATTTTTTTCTCCATCCTCAGTTCCTTTAAGACTTGTTTGTTGCAGTATATCTTACGTAATATGTCAAAGGAAGTATGAGATTATTTCTGACTGCTGTTTTAAACCTTGCTGTTTTACAGAATCTAATTCCAAGGCTTCGAGTACACCGAAGAAAAAAGTGATAGTCCAAGCTAAGCTCACTGCTACAGGACAACTGACTACAAAAGATCCATTAGCGCTCGTCACTCCATCACCAAAAAAGTTCTCTGGCTTCACAGGTAGGACTTAAGAAACTGACTCTGGGAAATCCTTCTCTTCTGAAAGTGGCACCAGAGGAGGTTTAACTTGGCTCAGATCAGTAGTTTTTTATCTATAGGACATGGTTTAGCTTTAATTACCTTTTTAAAGTTTGACTTGTCCAAAAATGTTAATGCTTTCTTAGGCTGTCAGTCTCAAAAGAACTGATGTTTGTATTTCTCGTATTCCCAAGGAAACAAAGTTTACGCAGTAACCCCTCATGGCCAGGCTGGCTCCACTGCTGCTTTAATCCATTGGCCAATGTCACTCAAACTGTAAAGGTACAAACAAATGATATCCCGCGTAGAACTGAGAACCTGGAAAAATTGGTTGTGAGGGGTTCATGGACAAAAAACTGTTGTTGCTCAGCAGCTTGTCCTGAGCTTCAGCTGCCAGCAGGGGAGTCAGTGTGTGAGCACTGAACAACTCTGCCAGGAGGTTGTAGCGAGGTGGGGTTGGTCTCTTTTCACAAGTGACAGCCGACAGGACAAGAAGAAATGGACTCAGGTTACACCAGGGAACGTTTAGGTTGGAGGCTTCTACGTGGAAAAGGTTATCAAAGGCTGGAGCAGGCTGCCCACGGGAGGGGCTGAATTGCCATTCAATGGGGTGTGTTTAAAAGCCGACTCAGGGACGTGGTTTAGAGCTGGGCCTGGCACTTAGATCACAGTTGGACTTCGTGATCTTAAAGGTCTTTTACAACCCAAACAGATCTGTGATTCTGTGACCTGACAGGGGCACGTGGCTCTGAACCACCCGCAGCACATGTTGCCACATACTCAGCCAAAAAGATGAGAATACGTTGAGGTGTTAAAGTTATGAGGGATGGGGCCATTTTCCGTGCATTTTAGAAATGATTTTTGGGAAACATCTTGCTGTGAAGGGCAAAGGCCTATAAAGTAGAACTAAAACAGAAGCATCTGTCAGAAAAAAGCAGGAATTACTTTTCACCAAGGTTTAATCACATTTGTCTGGCTGAATTAAAGTCCAGAAAAATGTGGTGTTCTGTGAAGAACAAAACTAATAAGAAAATAGTTTGGAAATTGTTAGTGATAATTAAAATTTCAAGTTGCGAATTTTGGCATAGCACACATCATTATTCAGTTCTGAAGCTTTGCCAGCTTATTGGGATTGTTCTTTTCAGCTTGCCAAGCCAAGGTAGCTTCAGCTTCAAAATCTGCACCATATTGTACTTGTTAAAAATATCAACTTCTTCTGCCTTTGATGCAGCCAAGCCAAAGAATTCAGAAGATGTCTCTGCAAATTCTTCCCACAAGTCCAGCCTATCTGCAAAAAAATGTGATCCCAATCACAAGGACTGCTTGCTGCGAGAGTTCCGGAAGCTCTGTGCCATGGTTGCTGAAAAGCCCAGCTACAACGTGAAAACGCAGATCATCCAGGATTTCCTGAAGAAGGGATCTGGAGGAGGTACGACTGCTGCCCGGCCTGTGAAAACCCTCTCAAAATTCACTATTTTTAAAGCAAGGCTGAAACAAAATCTGATTGCTGTCGAGTCCAAGCTGTGTGCTCTGATGCTTTGTGAACTGTGGAGATAATGTTTGCAAAGTGAAATGTTTAAATATCAAGTTCAGAGCAGAACAGTTCAGTCTAGGATTGTGGGGCGTATTTGCAGGTGCCACCAAACTTAGTGCTGAAATCAGATTTGGTGAACGATTGTGGATGTTTTCCCCTAAGAAACCTCCTTTCATGTGAAGCAGAACAGCACGGTGGAAAGAGGAAGCCCCAACTGCAGGTTTTTTCCCCAGGGTTGTGCTCCTCAGCACAAACAACTGGAGCCTGTATATGAAAATAACGTGACGGTTTTTGATGGTCTGTGGTTTGTTGTTTTTTTTTTTGCAGATGGTTTTCATGGTGATGTGTACCTGACCATTAAGCTGCTGTTACCAGGTGTCATTAAAATTGTTTACAACTTGAACGATAAGCAGATTGTAAAGCTGTTTAGTAGGATTTTTAACTGCAGCCAAGAAGAAATGGTCCGGGATCTGGAACAGGTGAGTACAGACAGCACTTCTCTTAATTCCT
>NW_009720385.1:3213-18037 GCF_000703405.1 Apaloderma vittatum
AGGGAAAGTGCGATGGTTTGTTGCCGGTTTGGGGTTTTTTTGCTCCTGTTTGGAAGATTGCTAGCTTGAGTGTCAGAATGGGAGCTGTTGGGGTTCTTTTTTACTTTCTTGCTTAAGCAGTTTTCACAGCACTTTCTGCCATCTGGAGCATTTAGAAAATAACGTTTGAACAGAAAGAAAGATAGGAATTCACCTGCAAAACTTTAGAAAGCAAGACTAAACTATCTAGGCAAGTTGCACTGCATCCACTTTGTCTAAAGTGCTTTGTCTAGTGTATTCCTGTGCAGCTGGTGGCTATTACATTTTTATAACATCACGTGGGAAGAACTCATTCAATTAACAGATCTGTTACTGTGAGCTGAAGTTGGTTCATACAATTAAGCTCCACTGGTACAATTGCAAGTGCTCACGTGTGTGCATTTAATTCCTGTGCGTGGGAGCTGGTAATTGACTGTGCACACTTCTGATTCATTGCAACATGGAGAAATTGGGTGAATGGGATAATGAAGCTAATTCTTTCACCTCTGTTTGTTGCCTGGGTATATACTGCCTTCTAGTGACGTCCCTAGACTGCTTCAGATCCTTGGATTCACCAGTGGAATGCAGCAATAAAAAGGAAAGCAGTGCGATGATACTGATATTCTTACCTTTTTTCCAAATGAAACATCTCGGCAGCTTTGTTCTGTGGCATGGCAGCATTATTCTAATACTCGTTTCCAGTTCCTTCATGAAATCCTGGCATCATTCCTGTGCTTCATCCTACTTACCGGCACCGTGTGGAATCCCCGGTGGTGTCCCCATCCTCTGGCCATAGCTCTGATCCACATCCTGATTTTGGTTTTGGATACAGGGAGATGTTTCCGAGACCATACGCCTCTTCTTTGAACAGAGCAAGTCTTGTCCTCCAGCAGCTAAAAGTCTGCTGACCATCCAAGAGGTAGATGAATTCCTCATCCAGCTGTCAAAGCTCACTAAAGAAGATGACCAGCAAAGTGTGCTGCAACAGATCACTCGCAGGTAAGGAAAGTCATTGGCCTCTGAAGCTGTACCCTAGAACTAGGAGTGGGAGTAGGTGAAAAAGTAATCATAAGCCACAGGGACTAACACTAGTAAGCTACTGTTAGTGGTTTGATTAAGACACCTTGACTGCTGACCAGCAATGGAGAACACGTGTGGCTCCTGTTCATGCAGGGAATTTCGTCCTTGCCTGTCAAGACACTGTTCAGTCAGCACTAAACAAGTGGCTTGCACAATTACCTTAATGGTACTTGGCTGTTAATTAAGTTGCTGTTCTTAGTTGTGTTGGGAAAAGCCTTCGAGTGATTTGGACACATTGAAGATTCTTGGTCTGGCTCAGTTTGTGTTGAACTGAGGCTGAGGACGTTACTGTCACTTACTCTTGATGCTTTAAGTGAATTTTGGAAGGTACGTCAATGCTGAGGCAGAATTGGTCTTGGCATCCAAACAGATGCTAAAAAGCCTTTTGGTTATTGGTTATTCTGTCATGCCTCTGAGATGTCACTAGTAACAAGTATCCTCAGTTGAGTTTAAACCCCACGGAAGGGGAAAGCCTGTTCTTACAGAGGCCTGGATCAGTTTCTGTTTTTCAGCTGACAAGTAGTTCTGTTAAGCGTCTGCCATTTCCACATCTTCTCTTGCACTTCAGATGTACGGGCAACGACCTGAAATGCATCATCAGGCTCATTAAACATGACTTGAAAATGAATGCTGGAGCAAAGCACGTGTAAGTCTTGCCTTTCCCTGTGAGATAAACCAGAAGTAGATGTTGGCCTCCCAGGCCAGGAGCAGCAGACCTGAGGCTGATCCCCGTTTCCCTCCTCTCCTCAATTTGTTCCAGGTTGGATGCCTTGGATCCCAACGCTTACGAGGCGTTCAAAGCATCACGTAACCTCCAGGACGTGGTAGAGCGAGTCCTGAAGAACCAGCAGGAAGCTGAGAAGGTGCCGGGCCTGAAGCGCACGCTCAGCGTGCAGGCCTCGCTCATGACTCCGGTGCAGCCCATGCTGGTAACGTTGGCTCCCCTGCAGGGGTGGCCTTCAGCCGAGCCGGAGATGGAATTCTCCGGTGTGCTGCCAGAGCCCCTCACCTTTCAGAGTAGACGGATAAGCGACTGTGTGTCGTATGAGCTCATAGAGTGTGCGGTGCTGATCTTTGTGTTTAATATCATTTTATAAAGTGTTTTCTACCAAGAGGCCAGTGTTCGCTGTTCTCCGTACTTACACCTTCAGCGCAGAAGCTAAAACCTTGGCTTGCTTTGAGTACTGGAGTGACTTCTTTGATTGTTTGCTGTCATTCCTGAAGTTGATCCTTTCTCTGGAAGTAGCACAAGCTTTCCATTGGATTAGAGATTCAAATAAGCGTGGTTCTTTGATTGAACAAACCAGAGTTAAATATTTACTTCTGGGCTAATTGCCCTCCTGCAGAAGGCACAGTACTTAATACCTTTAAGTATGTTGAGGAGATAAGCACTGAAAAGCTGTAATTATCTGGGCATATGCAGATGATTCTAAGTAAATTAATTTAATTACTCATTGAAAGGAAAACTTGGGCTGTCTGAAAGCTCCCAGATGAGAAGATCTACAAAAGAATTAGTAGTTCATTCGTGAGCTTAGCTGAGAGTAGCTTTATTTTTAAATAGACCATCTGAGTTTGTTTGGAACTTCTCTCCCCCTTTCTAAGGCTGAAGCCTGCAAGTCAATTGAGTATGCCATGAAGAAGTGCCCGAATGGCATGTATGCGGAGATCAAGTACGATGGCGAGCGGGTGCAGGTCCATAAGAACGGAGATCATTTCAGCTACTGCAGCAGGAGCCTCAAACCTGTCCTCCCACATAAAGTAAGTGCCTGTAAACTGTCTCCTCGGTTGTGCCAGCTCTTCTGCAGACACGGCGGAATTTCACAACAACAGTTTCTGTGGGCAAGGAGGATAAGTTTTGCTGCAGGCTTTTTAGCTAATTTGTGTAGATACGTGGAATCTGGGAAAGCAGCCCAATCAACTCATTTTGGAGGACATGAAGAGCTTGAAAGTAGAGTTAAAGTGTCTGCCTTGGAGCCCTCTTCATGCCCTGCAGTGTGGGAGGCTTGGTGCCGGTTGGGTTACTTGGTTATATTTCATTTTTCTATTTGAAGACTGTGCTATCTGTGCAGTGGTAGAAAGTAAAGCTAGTGCAGATATGCCTGCACGTCCCTAAACACAGTTTTGGAGGAAGTATCCGCATCAGAGCGAGTTCTTCTCTTCAGCCAGTAGATTTATTTTTCTTTTTTTTTCCCCCAAGGTAGCCCATTTTAAGGACTTCATCCCCCAGGCTTTCCCTGGTGGGCAAAGTATGATCCTGGATTCAGAAGTTCTTCTGATTGACAACAAAACTGGCAAACCACTTCCTTTTGGGACTCTTGGTGTGCATAAGGTAAAAAAAAAAAAAGAAAAAAAAGAAGATAAAAAAAAAAGAAAAAAAAAGAAGGAAAAAAAAAAAAGACAAATACTTTGTTGTGGTTGGAGGCCATTATCCTGCTGACTTAAAAACACTTCACACGTGATCTCTTACCACAGCATAATTTAAGAGATCTGGTGCTTGCTAGAACATCTGGGGAAAGAATAAGATCCCTGAGAGGGCTGATACGACTGAAAAGATATTACTCCAATACAGTAGATTTGATATTGATCTGATCAGGACAGTAAGAAAACTTCAGCTTAGGACAAATATTGTAAAAAAACCCTGGAAAATCTGGTGATTCTCTCATTCCTTATTGTTGCTTAAGCAGTGTGTGGCAGACTGGAGGACCATGATGATGCAGAAAGTGTTTAGTATGAGTATTGTGTGGTGCTTATCTCACCTAAATGATGAGGGAAGAGGACAGTAGAATTAAAATTAAACTGGAAGTGCTTGAAAGTAGCCATTAGTCTCAGGTCTCTGGAATGCTTGTTGGGTTTCTGTTGCAGCAATAGTGGTGGATGTTATGTTGCCTGAAGTCGTATTTGTGGGGTTATTTCCCTGTCACTAGGAAATTAGCATGTTTTATCTTCGCCATTTGTGCCTTCACACGTTCAGTCTAGATCTTAATTCTCAGAATATTTCTGTCTTTTAGAAGATGCCTAAGCTAAAAGATGGTGTAGATAAAAATACATCCCTGTGTTTCTATCCTTTTTCTGAAACTCCCTATTGCTGCTTGCTACAACTGCAGCTTTCTTTTAATCTGTCTTAATTGCCTTTCAGAAAGCTGCTTTCCAAGATGCCAACGTTTGCTTGTTTGTGTTTGACTGCATCTATTTTAATGACATCAGCCTGATGGACAGGTACGCGTCTGGCCGCGGGTCGGAGCAGCCTCACTGCTTTCCCAGCACAAACTTGCTGCCGTAAGCTCCCGCTGCAGCGGAAGCAGTTTGCCTTGGCTGTTCAGACTGCCCACTTACCCGGGGAAAATCCAGGCGGCGTGGCAGGATCCGTGCTGTGCTGAGGAGCTTTCCTGTGGAGCTCCGTCTTGCTCTGCAGTTCCAGAATGTCGGGGTGAACTGCCTTTCAGCTGAACTGAGTGTGGTTCAGTACATCCTCTGAAACTAAATGCTCTCTTAACAGAAAGTTTCTATGTTATAACTTGGTTCCTGGAAGAAAGTAAGGATTGATTGTCCTTTCTGGAACTCTGTAGGATAAATAATTTAATTATTTAAATAGCTTTTCTCAGTGTTCATGACCTGGTACTTCACATTAAAATGGCTTGCTCGTCCTTAATTATCTGTACTCTGGTTTAGGCCTCTGTGTGAACGTCGCAAGTTTCTCCACGATAACATGGTTGAAATCCCCAACCGGATCCTCTTCTCGGAGATGAAGCACGTCACGGTGAGTTCAGTGTTAAAGTAGCACACGTGGCAATCTTTTTGTCTTTTTTTTTTTTTTATGATTAAGGTTGCAAATCCAGTGATTCCCTGTCTGTCAGAACGATTCCACTTCTGGTCTGTGTGCAAGGCTCCCTGATCTAGCGCTGTTTGGAGGGCCCTGCCTGTGCTCCCGTCCTGTCTTGGCTAAAACCACTTCAGTGTGGTTGTAACTTGCACACCTCGGGTTTTGGCTTCTTCGGGATTTTGTAGCGGTTTTAACTTGAGCATTGTTACAAGAAGCCTCAGTCTGGGCTGTGTGAGGCTGAGCTGCGAGGAGAAGACCGCAGTATGATCGAGGGGAGCGAAGCTGCTTCCAGTTCCCAAACTCAGCGTCAAGCGCCGCACAGCCCAGACACCTCCCAAGCGCTAAAAACAGCAGCGTGCTCAGTTTTTCCTTTGATTGTTATGCACAAGCCCTAAGTCCTGTTACTTTTTTCCCACTGCTACTGTAGCATCTTGTTTTTTATGGAGAATGCTTGGATGTTTGGGATGCAGAAAGTGTTTAGGGAAGAAGAGAGCACAGGTGCCAAGGCAGCTGGACAGAGAAGTAAGCAGGCGCTGCTGACTGAGGAAAATCTGATCTTGGATGTGCGGAGCATCCTTGGGACACAACCAGTGTGGCTGCCCCACCTGTGATTATTTTTTAACTAACAAACCTTTCTCTTCTTGGGACATATTCCCAATTTAGTCGCTGGATATGCAGCAAAAAGAACACATGAGAGACTCTTTGGAAAACTATGTTGTAAAGTGACCTATGCGCATCTCTGCAGTTGCTTTGGTTTTAATGCGCTGCTGCTCCAAAGAGAAAGCCAGAAGCCCCCAAAGGCAGAAGACCACAGCTCGTTGATAGTGTTGAACTAACCGTAATGCCTTTCCTTTTCAGAAAGCTTCAGATCTGGCAGATATGATCACTCGAGTCATCCGCGAGGGACTGGAAGGACTGGTGTTGAAAGACACAAAGGCAGGTTCACATCTGCCCTTCACTGGTGTGTGCTGGGATTTGGGGAAGAACAACAGAGAGGCCTGTGGATGAAGCACCTGAGGCTGAGCGTCCTTGAAATGCCTCTGGGTTCTTGTCTATACTGACATCCAGTCCAGGTTGATCACAGAATCACAGAACTCTTGAGGCTGGCAAAGAGCTCTGAGATCATCAAGTCCAGCCCATGCCCCAACACCCCGACACAGGCCAGAGCAGGGCACCAAGTGCCACATCCAGCCGCTCCTTAAACCCCCCAGGGATGGTGACTCCCCCCTGCCCTGGGCAGAGCATCCCAGGGCCTGAGCACCCTCTCCATGAGGAAGGGCTGCCTGAGATCCAACCCCAACCTCCCCTGAGGCAGTTTCAGGCCGTGCCCTGTCATCCTGTCACTCTTGCTCCTGTCACATAAGAGCGGTGCTCGTTACGTGTCAGAGCACGGCTCTGCTCTTGTGCCATTCAGCTGGATGGCGGCGAGGGCTCTGAAGAGGTGGCTGCCCACCACGGAGTCTCTCTCACCGGAGGCTCTTGCCTTGTTTTGCACAGGGGAATTACGAACCAGGGAAACGACACTGGCTGAAAGTGAAAAAGGATTACCTGAACGAGGGTGCCATGGCTGACACAGCAGACCTGGTGGTGCTGGGAGCTTTCTATGGCCAGGGCAGCAAAGGTAAGCCGTGGAGCTGGCCTGAGTCAGAGATCTGTGCAGTCAGAGGACTCTCAAGCTCTTCGTGTTCCAGGCCTGCTGTGGCATTCGGTTTTCTGCTAGAACAAGACTGGCTGTCACAGTGACCGTCTGCTGCAGCCGGGCATGTGCCGGGCTGGGACTGTCCCATAGTTGGTTGGCAGGGCACAGCCTTTAGGTCTTGGGCTGGGCTCTCACGCAGCACAGAGGCTCCCTCTTCCGAATCGTGTTGAGGAGCTGGTGCTGGGGAGCCATCACAAGCCCAAGGCCCCAAAGATGGAGAAAGGTTTCGAGTTCATTACTTCACTTCTAGAAAAGCTGTGGCTTGTCCTGTAGATGTGACCCACCCTGCTCTCCCCTCCGGCAGGCGGGATGATGTCCATCTTCCTCATGGGCTGCTACGATCCCAAGAGTGAGAAGTGGTGCACTGTCACCAAGTGTTCCGGGGGCCACGATGATGCCACCTTGGCGCGTCTGCAGACGGAGCTGGATATGGTGAAGATCAGCAAGGTGAGAGGGGCTCTGGCACGGGGGCGACAGCTCAGCAAAGCGCTTGGTAAAAGCTGCTTCCCTGCTGAGCCGCGGCTGAGGCGCTAAATGCGGAACTGAAGCGCTCTGCTGGGAGCCAGTAAAGGCTCCATTAGAGTTAAAGCAGATCAACTGCTCTGGCAAATGAGATGTAGGTGCAGCCAGCTCCTGCCATGAGACACTGCCTGAGCTCTGCGAGTGGGATGCGAGGCACCGTCTGTTCCCCGCCGGGTGTTCCTGGGAAGAGCAGCTTGTTTGGCACGCTGCCCCGGGGAGGACAGGCACTAGGTGGGGTTGCGGGTGAGATGCTCAAATCAGGCTGTTGTGTTGTGACGAGGTAACCACGCTGGAGTTAAAAGACTTTTTGTGAGTAACTTAAGTGAGGCGTTGTACTTTTCGAGACTTGACAAATAAACAGAGAGCTGAACTCTAATATTTACTTGGCATTCTGAATGCCATTTGCATCAAGGATATAGAATCTTAAAAAAAACCCACGTAGTTTTATATGATTTGCAGTTGGAGCAACATCACTGTTTTACCTACAGAGTGAGAGTAATTGAGAGCGGTGTTACAGATAACTTCTGTGATTCTCTAGGTAAGAGAAACTGCTGCAGATTAGCACATGTTGCACTCGGGCCAAAGCAAGTTTCATCCATGCAAAGGCAACACAGTACTACGTGCTAATCTGCTTCTGGGCTGTCTTTCAGCAACGTCTTTTGTGGAAGTAAGTTTGTGTTTTATCATTAGTGCTATCATTTTGGTTTTTTGCTTTTATTAGGATCCTAGTAAAATTCCAAAGTGGCTAAAAATCAACAAGATCTACTACCCAGACTTCATTGTGCCAGATCCAAAGGTAGGTGCTGTCACAGTCAGTTAAGTGCTTTCCAGCCCTGGTACAGCACTCTGCTATTCATTTCAGTGTACAGATTGTCTCTGCTAAAAGATTAGTCTTCATACTTGGAACAGGACATTAAGCGTGATTTTTTTATCTCTGAATCTTGCAGGTGCATTTGAGGCTAAGAGCTTCATGAAGAAATCATACCTGCAGCACTTCTGGGAAATATTCTTGTGCGTTAAATCCCTTCCAGAAGTGAACTTGCTTTAAATTTGAGGCATGAAAAACCTGAGTTGAACGATTGAGAAACAACTGCTCCCCAAAAGTTGCTGTTGTTTTATGAAATTTCTCAGTGTGCTTTGTGCCACGCATGGCTGATAGAGAAGGTGTTATTTAGAAATTGGCATTATGTATTAGTCGAGGATCTCTGCCTCACTGAAACAAAATAGCAGCTTTTATAATGAAAAAATGGACCAGGGTGGTCAGGTTGGGCACATGGAGCTTTGTGCAGGAGCGGGGAGGGGGTTGTCGCAGAGGAACACGGACACCTGAGGGTTGGTTTGTGAAAGAACACAGGAATGTGATGTGAATTCCTCAATCCTGTGTTTAGAAAGCCCCGGTGTGGGAGATCACAGGGGCTGAATTCTCTAAAGCCGAAGCCCACACTGCAGATGGGATCTCCATCCGCTTCCCCCGCTGCACCCGCATTCGGGATGACAAGGACTGGCAGACAGCCACCAACCTCCAGCAGCTGAAGGTGAGCAAACGCAGCGTGGCTGCAGCGCGCTCGGGAAAAAGGTCTGACACAGTCTAGATTTAAAAAGACAAAGCGGGATCGCAGAGTAGGTAGGGAAGATACCTGCTGACTGGTACCTGCGATGGAACGTTACGTTTCCCAGTTGCTCCAGGCTCGGGCTGCTTGCTGGATTGCTGTGATGCAAACTCTTTCACAGGCCTCTCGAGGTTGTGCTGTGCACTTTCAGGAATGTCTGTGCTGGCTGGTGTCAGCTCTTGTAACAGCCCTCATGGTGGGGGATTTCCTTCCTGGAAGAGGTGACTTTATTCTCTTAAGTGTTTGTGGTCCTGTGATCTCCCACCGATTGCTGAGACTGAGGGAGGCATCTGGGAAGGGCCTAAGGGCAGCCCGGCCCTGTCGCAGAGCACGGTGGCCAAGTGGCTGGTGGCCACGACCCCTGGGGCTGCCCCCACCCCACACAGCGTCCCCCTCAGTCTCCTCCAGACTAAAAGCCCGAAGCCCCTCAGCCTTTCTTCACAAGAGAGATGTTCTAGTCCCCCAGTCATCTTTGTAGCCCTTTGCTGTCCCCTCTGCAGCGATTCCCTGTCCTCCTGGAACTGGGGAGCCCAGAACTGGACCCAGCTCCAGATGCAGCCTCGCCAGGGCAGGGCAGAGGGGGAGGATGAGCTCCCTCACCCTGCTGGCCACACTCTTCTGATGCCCCCCGGGTGCCGTTGGCCTTCTTGGCCACCTGGCTCCTGGCCAGCCTGTTGTCTGTCAGGACTCAGGTCCTTTTCCCCAGAGCTGCTCTCCAGCAGGTCAGTCGCCTGTAACTCCCCATGGGGTTACTGCTCCCCTCTCTGGCTTCCCTTCATGTCAAGCAGCTGGGTGGGATGCAGAGAGCTTGAACAAAGCTGATGGAGATGGCAGGAAGAAAAATCATGCGAGCTAACACTTGTGGGGAGCAAACAAGAGGAGACTGTGCATTTCCACTTGTGTGTGATGTCAGAGGTTTCGTGTGGGTGAAGGCTGTGCATTGTTTGTGCCGGGGCAGGAGCTGTACCAACTCTCCAAAGAGAAGGCCGATTTCAGTGTTGTTGCTGGCGAGGAAGATGAGTCTACAGCTGGCAGCAGTGGAGAGAACGAGGGGAGTTCCAGGTCTTCTACCCCCCACAGCGCTCTTAAAAGTCCCCTGAGCAAGTCACCTGCAAAAGCCCAGAAGCCAGAAGGTGAGATGGTGCTTCCTAGGAAGAGAAGCCTCAGGGTGTGTTCTCTGCCTTTGGGGCAGACCGGCTCCAGATCTTTGTCATCCGATGCTCGAGGCCCCCATGAGCTTTTATGGGCGTGTCGGGCTTAGCGGGCAAAGCTGTTTAGATCCTTGGCATGGCCCCCGTTGGTGCTAGCAGGGATTGATAAGCTGAGGCGTGCTGGGACTGGGAGAAGATGGAAGCAGCACTGACGCTGCTGCTCAGGCTGGTGCTTAGGCAGCTCGTTCAGACAGTAAAGCCTCTCAGATTACAGAATCATGGAACCATAGAATGCATTGGAAGGGACCCTTAGAGGTCATCTAGGCCAACCTGCAGTGAGCAGGGACATCGTTAACTTCAGTGCTGCCTGGAACAGGCATCTTGAACTGAGCAGAGTCTTGGTTACGGTTCGTACCAAAACTGCCATGGAGGGATTTCTCTGGGACTGCGGTCCCTCTTCATCTTCTTAGATCCGAGGTCCTTAGCAGACTGTGTCAGCTGGTGTGAGGAGCAGTCCTGCTGCTCGCGTTGCTGCAGCTCACGTGCCCTTTGGTTACCCAGTTTTGGCCATGAACCAGGATTTAATTTCATTTGGATGAAATTCATGCATGTAATAAGGCACCTGGATCAGGGCGGGGATTTCCAGATAGTAAACTGCAAAGCTGTGAAATGAGTTTGCTTCACCAGCGCTGCGTCACTGGGGAATAACCCAGTGTCTGGACAGAGTGCACAAATGAGACAAGTTTTTGTTTTCTAGAAAGCAAAGCAGTCATTGGATCCCCTCAAAAATCAGAGGAGAAACGAGGAGAGAAGCGAAAAGCATCTGAGATGGATGACAATGGAAAAAAGGTAGGAACAGCTGCACAGCAGCTACTTTGGAGGAAGCTGAGGCAGTTTCAGTTGTCTGTTCACTTTGCCCTTCCAGCTGCACAAGTCCAAAATCTTCCTGTAGCAGCAACCTAAATTGAAATGAAACATAAAGGCAGAAACAGCAGCAACAAGCCCCCTTGTAAAGGAAGCGGGTGGCTGCTGCTCCTCTTCCCTCTCTGCAGAGCTGACATTCCTGGCCTGTCGCACCTAAGACCGATGCTCTGCTCCCCCTCCAACGGCGTCCTGCTCCGTGGGGCGCTGCCATGGCCGAGCAGCTGCTCTGCCCGAGTGCTGCGTGCAGGAGAGTTGTGAAGGGAGAGAACTGTCCTGCCTGCCCCATCAGGTGGGAAATGGCAGGAGCTGTAATTCCCTGATAAGCCTGGAGTACCTGTTTTGATATTAACGAGTTGCCTCCCAGGGCTGTTATGTTCTCCTGCTTGAACTAAGAAACATCAGCTTGTAAAGACACGTTAAGACCAGGTGTACTGGACCCCGTCAGCAGTGAGGGGAGCACCGGGATAATTCCCCTGAGCTAGGGGAGCGCTGCTGAGCTGTGACACCTGCCCGTCAGAGGGAACTCTACGGGCCTTGCTCTTGATTTCAATTTACGGTACTAGGCACGGGGCAGGAACTGTGAATGGACTTGTTCATGCCTCTAAAGAATTCTGAGCAATTTCCAGGCCAATCTAATGTTTTTTAATGTCCTGTCTTCTCCTCTTTCACAACAGCAGCCGCTGCTGGACATATTTACTGGTGTGAAGCTATACCTGGCGCCCTCTGTGAAGGACTTCGACAAAATCCGGCGCTACTTCATAGCGTACGACGGGGATCTTGTGCCCGAGTTTGATGTAGCCTCAGCTACGCATGTTATAGGGGACATTGATGAGAATCCTGGTGCTAAGAGGGTGTCTCCCAACTGGATCTGGGAGTGCATCCGGAAGCGGAAGCTGGTAGCCCCATGCTAGCCACGTGGGGCAGCTGAGCAGCCTCGACATGAGAATTTCCTCGAGGGAACAGCTGAGAACTAGGTAGGTGGAAGAAGCTGCAAGATTCCTTGGTGAAGACGCGGCTGGAAAGGAAGCGCCCAAGTCCATCAGAGGTAGCTCCACAGATCCAGAGCAGCCATACGGAACTAATTAAAGCAACTCCCTAAAGCGGTGTCGCTGCTGAATCCATTTTTCTGCCCATGATGTAGAACACTGCGCTCACCTAGGTGCTGATTTAGTCTCCTTGGGTTTTTAAAAGTTCGGGTATTTTTATAGATAAATAAAACGGAAGCAGTTTCTCCTTGGCTGTAAGGACTTTTTCTCCAGAGATTATTCTCAGGACAGGACTACAGCCCAGCTCTGAACCTGGTGCCTGGGTTGCCGGGATCATTTTGCTGCGTGGCTCCTGCTTGCGTGAAGGACGCGTCCTTCTCCTTGTTCGACTTTTCTGTCCTGTCTTCTGTCCAGCCCAGGTCTGTGTCCAGCAGCCAATCCCCCCTTGGCCATGGGTTTCATATTAGGACACCAAATCAGCAACTGCACCCCCGTGGTGTCTTTTGTTTCCTGGAATATGTTGCTCGTGTTCTGCCATTCGTGTTTCAGCAAGTACAAGCTGAAATGGGAACTCTTCCAGCTGGATCTTTTAGGGTGGCTGAAAGACCCTTTAGCTGAAGCTGCTCAAAAGTGCTGCAAGTACTTGAATATTCTTGCACTAAGGCAGGTAGGTTTCAGAAATCGGGGTTCATTGTAACTGTTTTACAAGTGACGCTGCGTTTGCTGAATAACTTGGCCTGTGTGCATTGTGAAAGGGACAGCGAGTTGACCAGCTCCTTCGACTTGCGGGTACAGAGTCCGCTCTCCCCTTTGGAATCACCACAAGGTTACGCCTGTGGGGCTACAACCTTCCTGTTCTCAGGGAACTTTTTTCCTTCGGCCTCTTCTGTCCTCGGCCCCAGCCCCGCAGCGCTATGGGAGTGCCTGGTGCCCTGAGCCTCTCTGGGCTGCAGGATCTCTGCTTTCCCCTGTTGGTAACCAAGTCCGAAAGAAAGGTTAACTAAATCACATTTCAACTTTATTATAAAATTATAAACCAAACTTCTATACCAAAACTGGTAAGTTTAACCATCAGCGTCCCAAGAGAATTTAATGGAGAGTAACAGGCCATTTCAAGATTATCTCTGAAAATATTTCAGCTATGCACAGTGTACGTAAAGCACATAAATATTTAAATATTTCCTTTATTAGTTCAGATCACTATAGTCCTTCGCATCATTCATCAGTTTCCTCCAGAATTTGATTTTCCTTTAAAAAAAAAAATCACATCCATAAGAAGATAATCCATATTTTATTTTATTTTTTGCAAAGAAACACTGCAGTCAGGAGAAAAAAAATAATGAGTTCTCCGTTCAGAAAGCACATTTTGGTGTCAGAGGGTGGGTGTAGCTTCTCCTTGCTAAAATTTCAGGCATTAAGCTGCACCTTGATTTATCTACCCTCTACAAGTACCTCTGACCACAGGGGAATAATCTTCCTGCTACATTTCCCCCAGCCCTGAGTTTACCAGAAGACAGGACAACATAAATTTTCACAGTGAATGTACTCGAGGAGGCTGTTCCCGACTTGGTGCACTTCCGGCCCTCGTGCAGCAGCTCCCTGGGACCCTCCTGAGGAGCAGCCTGGCTGCTCACCCGCCTGCCTTTGCTTTTTTAAACACCTTGCATTGGGCTGCACCAGTTCCCGCCTCACCTGGGAAGCTGTTGAACCTTAAGGTAAAGGTTAGCAAACAACCTGAATGGGGAAAGAGGTAAAACTCCGAATTTTTAGTTCAATAAACCTCAGCAGCTGTTGCATTTTTCTGGAGCTTGAACACCCCCTCGGCTCCAGGAGCTGTCAGTGGACCCTTGGGGTTCACGCGGTTCCTCTGCTGACGGCCGGGCAGCCGTTGGGTTTGAACACTGAGGTCATCACCCCCCACACAAAGGGGAAAGCCAGACAAAAAAAAAAAAATTCCGCAGCAGAAGGTACTTGGCTTCACCAGTGATTGGAAAGGAGGATACAACCCCAGGGGGCTGAAAACTTAAGGCATCAAGATCCTGAACCAGCCATGTCAGCAGCCACGCGGCCTGACGGGCTGCCAGCCCAGCGGGCTGGGCTGAGGACAAGCTCTAAGGGCACGTGTCACCCAGCAGGCCCCCGACTCTCCTGCCCGCCCTCACAAGCAGAAAATGGGCAAAATAAATTGCTTTTGATTCGCAGTCTGACTGTGACAGGACTGGAACGTGGAGCAAAGAGGAGGATGGAGGGAGCGGGTCAGTAAACAGAAGAATCAGCTCCTGATGATCGCTCACCTTCCTGATTGCTGCTTTTTTCCTGCCTCCCCTCTAGAAAGAAAAGTCACCTGTATGTAAATATAACTGTGCAGCTGTAATGACTTCCTCACTGAACCCTCTAAACAACTTAAACCTTACTCTGTAGCTCCTTAAGCCAAGCCTGCTCAGTTTCAAACCGGTTGCTGGCACATGCTGTACGGAAGCCTGCAAAGGACTCGGCAGCAGTGGCACCAGAGCTCACCCTCGCGCTGGCGTGTAAACACAACTCCCCCAGCCCCGCACACGGCACGGCTGTAGGGTTCACAGTCTCACTCTCTGTACGCTTTTTCCAAGAATGCAAAGTCCATCTTCAAATAAAGTTCCGCATTTTTCCACAATTGCACTAGGCTCCAAATACACTCATTCTGAATACAGAAATCGGAGGCGGGCTGCCTGTCCCGCAAGCATAAGCATTTACCATTAAATAAAAAGGAAAAAAAAAAAAGATTAACAAGCACAGTAAAATTTTAATCTTTGAAAACTGAAAATAAAGTTGTTGCTGGGTGCACAGCCGTAGCAGCAAAACAAATGCCGCTTTCTGAGATCCCAGTCCACTCTCATTTATTATTCAGGGGATGATGGTTGTGGTGGAAAGCCAAGCACCCATCTATCCCCAGCACTAGTGGATCAAGGTATCGTAGAACGCAGGTTGTTAATGATTTCTGTGTCTGCTGCTGGCAAGACCTCCAAGGAGCCCAG
>NW_009720385.1:18083-30059 GCF_000703405.1 Apaloderma vittatum
CTGCCCTGATATTGTAGCCACTGCGACCATTTCTTGAAGAGCAGACGAGGCTTCAGGGCAGCCCCAGTCTCCCGTGGGGGCACTTTAGGCCTTGAAGACGTGCACGGCCCTGATCACGTACTGCCTGCAGATGGGACACTCGCTCATCCGCTTCCCGCACTTGGTGCACGTGACCATGTGGCCGCACTCCAGCAGGACGCAGTTGATGGGGGCGTCCATGCAGATTTTGCAGAGGTTGTCCTCCCTGCCGGGGAGCCCGGCACCACCTGAGGAAACGAGAGACCACAACTGGTGTGAGACAAAGAAAGGGACGTCGGCGTTGGGCAATCTGTGAGTCGGCTTTATCAAAGGGCTTCCCTAACGTACTTCTGCACACTGAAGGTCTGAAAGAAAACTCCCCTTGGGTCTACACTAATGTGGATATATCTGCTCCCTCAACTGGCAAGAAGTGGAAAGTTTTTGCTTTTACACAGTAATTTCCAGGTGATGAAAACAGAAACACTGCTGAGATTCTTAGCAGTGAGGCCAATGAAGCAACATGGGTCCCTCTTACAAGTGACAGGACAAGAGGAAGCAGGCTCAGGCTGCTCCAGGGGAGGTTTAGGTTGGACATTAGGAAAAACTTCCTCACCCAAAGGGCTGTCAAGCCCTGGCTTGGGCTGCCCAGAGCAGAGGTGGAGTCCCCACCCCGGAGGGATTTACAAGCCGTGGAGATGAGGTTCTCAGGGCCACAGGTTAGTGCTGGGCCTGGCAGCGCTGGGTTATGGGTTGGACTCGATGATCGTAAAGGTCTTTTCCAATCTAACTAATTCTAGGTAGAAAATATCACTTACCAGTTTGATCGTCTGTATCAGAAACTGCAAATAAGAAAAGAAAATTATCTGGTGAGATTAAGAGAAGCTGGAAACAAGGTTTACTTGAGCAGTATTGTTAAGCAGGAGCTGGAAGCCCTGAAAGGAGATTACTAAACCAAAACAGCTTTTGCTGATGCCCATCTCTGATCAGGATCACTTGTTCAACTGGAAAGAAACTTTCTCTTTTACTGAGCTTACACCATCGCTAACGCAGACAAAGCAACATCACAGTTTTAAGACCGCCTTGGAATAGCTACGGTGTTTGGTTTCCCAGAACTGCACTTTCAGTGCCCCTTGCACCAGTTTCTTTGGCGTTACACAACCTCACCAACACGGCCGAGCACAGCCGAGACACACCCACAGGCAACGGTGACTAAGAGAAACGGATACGTTCTGTCAAAAGCACAAGATACAATGAAAGAAGAATATAAAACCAAAGCCATTGTCTTAAATCCTCCATCATTCACAGAGAAGAAAGCTTAGTGAGAGATGTTTCAGAAACAGCAACGCTGAGACCCATCTATGAAGCCGAAGTCGTAAAATATGTCTCTCCTGTAAATAATCTGCAAGTCTCTGTCTTTTCAAACTAATCACTAGAACTGCAAACAGGCACCTGACAAGGGAGATGCATCCTCTGTCCCCTCACCCAGCGATGGCAGGAGCAGGGAGAGCCCAGGGGAATGTTCTCGAGATGAAGATGACGGAGGGAAAGCACAGGGAACCACAACTGCTCAGCAGTGGGAACGGCTGCCACGGGGGCGTTTTCCTGCTCGCTTTGCCAGCAGACCAGAGCTCAGCCCCACGCTCAGTCACCCACCTGCAGTCCCGCATCAGCGCCTCCGCGGGTGACGCAGTGACGGGCACAGAGGGCGCCCATTTCTCACTTGTTCTCAAATCAGCGCAGGTGGTGGTGAACAGAGTTCAGGTGTTTGCACTCTAACACGTGCAACACTCCTGCCTTTCTCCTTGCTTTCACGAACAGCAAGGTAAGATGAGATTATTTCTTTCTGCAGCTGGGAAAACCTGAGAAACAGGCACACGTTTGCCGAGTTTCTTACCTAGATGCTGAAGGTCTTTCTCTTTATAAAGACGAGTCACCCTCTCTAGCAGCTCCCACTTTTCACAGCAGCCTTTGTAGTTGACGAAGTTGCGAGCAAGAATTTCCTTCAGCTGTCGCACAGAGAGTGCATGGATGTCTCCGACGCTCGTTAGATCCGAAAGAGAAGCCTTCCTCCCCTGCACCAGGTTATCTTCTGAGTCAGTCGACTGAAAGGGAACAAGGATGGAATGATTCTCACCCTCACCACTTAGCACTACACTTTAAATCTACTTTCTACAGGTGCACTAGCAGGAATGCATGTTTGGATGCACACAGAACTCAGAGAATTTCTCCACGTATCAGAAAAACAAGTGCTAGGATGGAAATAAATCATTTCTGTTATTATAGCGCCCAAGTGACACCAGCTGTCTCTGTAGGTGGAGGACAAGATGATGCCAAAAGGAAGGGGTTGATTGGGTCTGCCAGTCTGAAGGACTGTTCAGCCCCTCGAATCTCCAGCAATGATTCTGCTTGGCATTCCCTGACATCTCATTCCAGGATACACAAACCTCTGTCTCCTCCTCTGTTGGTGCTTCTGCTGCATTCTCAACTCCTGTCAGATCGACTGGGCTTGGAGGCACGTACCCATTTGCCTACAAGAGGAAATAAAGCTTTCACCAACAGCTTTCAACCACCTGTGCGTGTCCGAAGGAAAATCAGCGCGACGGCTCAGCGTGACTGCAAACCTCGCCCCCTGGAAGGACAAGCTGCAGCGCAAGGGAAAAGGGAGGCACCCTCGCAGCAGGTATTGCCTGGGCAGCGCTTACAAAAACAAACCTTCAGCAAGTAAAACTTTTTCAAACAGAAGTGCAGCATCTGACCCTTTAAAGCCCTGCTTTATTCAAACCCTGGCAGAGTACTTGTACAGTAAGATCCCACGATGCTTTTGTGAGGCTGGAGCAGGAGGAGACTAAATTTATACACGCGTGTGTACATATATACACATATACACACATACACACACAGGCAATCCTTCGCTGAGCTGTTTCAGTGTGACCTGGTGCGACACCGCAGCTCCGACGGCACGCTGGCTACCAGCACGAGGTTCTGCATGAGCCTCCTGCGTAACCCAGCTCAAAGTCTACAGGTCATCTTCAAAGCAGCCACCCAAAAACCCCTCCTGGGTGGGTTCTAGACTGGACCAGCAAAAACAAAGCTGCAGAACGAGAAGGGGCCGTTGCTTTGAGCTCTTCATTAAACTGCAGTGTAATTCTAGTCAACTGGCCCTCAGCAGCTATCGTTCCCCTCTGTGGTTTCCCTGCTGACAAAGCAGACTGTAATGTTACCATCCTACTTATGTACGCGGTGACTTGTTAATATTTACAAAGCAGAAGAGTAACAGGAATGGTGAGAGAGCCTGAACTGTAGCAGGATGTCATCCATGCAAGTAGAGGCAAGAAGTTGAAACCTATCACGGGACGGTACGGGAAGAGAGCAAAGCTGAATTTGCTTGTAAAAATTGTAATGGCAATATCCAGAACACCAGAGAATTTAAAGGCCTCTTAATTTGTAAAAAGCATCTTCCCAGGAAAACTCCTCCTTTGCACTCAGATCTATCTGCTGAGGAAGCAGAAGGTACCTGCACTTTCACAGGGAACTGTGCGCCTATTAACTTCGTAACAGGACTAGGAGCAGATGTCAAACACTGAGTAAACTTGCCATACCAGAGAGCAGAAAGGCAAACAAAGCAAAGTCAATAAAAAATAATTCAGTTCAAATGCCCCTGACAAGGTTCGTCAGAACCGCAGGGTTCACCACGAACTGAAGCCTTAACAACAGCCTTGGGGTTTGCCTTCTGTGGATCTAAGTGCAGAAGGCGGCAAAAATCCCACTCATCTCGCAATCATCTTCCTCATCAGTTTCAGTTCCAAAGTCGCTTTAAACTGCACTCACTGTCTTGCAGGCCAATTAAAGAGCAATAAAAATCATCTCCTCTGATGCCTACCCACAGCTGTCACAAGGTTGTCAGCATCGACACCCACGACAGAGCTGTGCACCAGCGCAGACACCAGGGACCGGAGGAACCGCTCACAGGAGGACCCCGTGGGAATGGCAAGTGTGGAGCAGAGCACCAGAAAAAACACATCTCGGAATAGTGATGTTCTTGGAGTGAGTGTTCAATATACTCCGCTGCCCACCAAAGTCAATTCCCCTGGTGCAGGAAGGGAACAGCACATCCCAGTTGGTGCCAGCGAGTCACAGTTTTACGCAGCAAGGCAGTGTAAATGAACTCGTCTGACTTGCCTCATGATTCTGTAAGAAAGAGTGAGGTCTTCACTTCAGAATTAAAAGCAAACCTAAGAAAAGCAGGTATTAATTGAAGTATTTCATCACCTGTTCTAAGGCGGCCTCTTGCTTTTTAATTGGGCACCTTTAATGTAAAACTTTTTGGTCCACTATCTGCTTGGAAAACCTTGTGCAACATCTTCCTAAATCCAAAACCAGAGACGAATGAGTCTGCAAAAGATGCTTCTGGCCAGAGACTTACCTGTTGATTTTCCTGAGCTAGTGAACTTGAGATGGGATCTGCAGACACTGGAGGCGCATCATGTGAGGTAGAAGACGCTGTGCTGGTCGGTGGGAGAATGACAAAGTCTTGCTGTCCAGAGGCACTAGTACTAAATGGATTTGTTCTTATCTGATCTTCCTGCGTAATTACAGGCTGCTGGCCGAGAATCAGAAAGACCAGGTCCTCCTTCTCACGACACAACTCTGTGGAAATCTCATGGAGTGCCAAGTAGTCTCGCAGGTCCTTCACCTTCATCTTTATCAACTCCTCCCGCTGAAAAGCCGTGGCTCGGAACCGCTGGCAGAGGTGGCAGAGAAGGGGCCCGCCTTCAGGCTGGCTCGAGCAGGACGTACAAAAACTCTTCTTACAGTCCAAGCAGGTGTGCTGGGAAAGAGAAGGGAGCAGAATGAAACCGACCCACCAGGACCTGCGACCAAGGGGCGCAGCGACCGCAGGGAGTGCTCCCCTGCCACCTGCAAACCAAAGTCAGTCAGAGCCCTGATAAATCAAAACCTTCCAGTTTAGGAAAACACGCCAAGTATGTCAATCGTGTTCCTAGATGAGGAAAAGGACTGATCCTGTGAGCAGATCACTGGACACCTCACAGCTCTTAGGAAAGCACTGTGCACGCTCTGTGGACCCAGAACGAAACGTTATATTCTGGGACAGCTCCCTCAGACAAAAGGAGTTTTCTGCACCTTGCTCCAGACCTGTTCATCCAGTTTAAGCCACAGATGGGGCCAGGAGATATCTGAGGTGGCAGACTTTCAACTAAATCCCACCCAGCTGTGCATTGCTTTAGAAACCAACGAAGTATTGCTCTGTGCATTAAGAAAGCTCCAGCATTGGAGAGAGCTACTTAAAAACATCTCTGTTTCATAAATCTAATACTTGTCCACGCACCATCTCCCCCCACCCCCCCCCCCCCCTCCTCCTCCCCTTCTTCCTCCCCTCCCTTCCCCTCGCATTTGCTGCAATCACTAAATCATTTCTTCACCACAAGAAGATAAGGAAACAGCAAGGTTAACAGCGTCTGACAGACATCAAAGAGTTCAACAGTTATTTATGCAACAAAAAGAGCCAGCTCATTCTGAAAATAACGTGCACGCCGCATGCTGGCTAGGTGCTAGACAGAAAGTGTTGGAAGTTTTGGAAATATTAGGCCCCAGATGTTTAAAAACTTTCAGCTCAAATTCTGTTGTTTAATGCTTATACTTTATACAGGTCTGGTCTCATCGCTCAGGGCTTGATTTTCAGAAGTTCCAAGCACTCACAGTCCATGTTGACTTCTGCAGAAACTTGACTGTTCAACACTTTGGAAAGCCAAATTCTACATTTTCCAATGGGAATAGCAGCAGAACAGCCACATTACGCGTCTTTTAAAAAGTCCTGAGGGAAGAAAGAACTGGTTTCAGTGCCGGTTAAAAATGCTAATTCACAGTCTCAGAGGAGACAAGCATCTCTGTGAAACCCTGACCTCCTGGCCCTTCAGAGCTACACACGGGGAAAATACACACGTGGAGCTGGAGAAGCAACAAATACAAACTCAGAGGCAAAGAAAAATTGTTTCCTGAACTGCTTTTAGCGATTAAGGAACATTTTAAACTTGACAGTTCAAAGAAATCAGATGTTTCTCATGTTTTGAAAGGTGCAATCACATGACTCCCTTACATAGGCTCCTTCTGGTCCCCTTTCCAGCCTGGCAGCCCCCTCACCCCACAGCCCCTGCAATCAGAACCCACAGGCTCATTTAGCCCCTGTAACAGACTCATAACGACAGTCAGTGGAAAGAATCACAATTTCGTGCCTCAGCATTTTAAGACATGAAAGTCCCTACCACAGAGAAAACCTCTGGTCATGCAACCTGAAAACCTCACCTCCGAATTGCTGCTTGGAGGCCTGCTGAGTAAAAGGGGCTTTCATCAATCACAAGGCAGGACAGGAAGGGCAATTTCCACACACCGCCCAGTTTTGAGAAGTTTTCCTGAACTTGGTCATTTTAAAAAAAGCATTCATATGTACCTGACTTCTTTAGACCCCAAGACTGAAGGAGCAATCCAGTCTCTCGGGCAGTTTTCAGGGCAGAGACGGGAACTACTGGTTGTGCCTGTGTGTAGGGCGGGCGAACAAACACTCAGAGTAATGGAAAATAACCCTGTTGACAGCAACTCCCCTCTCTCAATCACCCATCTCTGACAGGGGAGCAAGTAGAAAAACTGAGGGGGGAAAAAAAAACCAAAAAGAATCTGGCAGGGGAAGCCTCCCCTCTGCTCTGCTGACTGCCCAAGGGGCTCCAAAGGGAACCTCCGTGCAGGCAAGGACTCTCCGGCCGGAAAATCCCTTCACAAGTACTCGTGCGTTTAGGTGTCACGTCAGCCAGCACAGCACAAGGGCTGCTTTACTCGGCACGGTTTTTGCAGGCAATTAACAGCAATAACCCAAGTCTGCCTTAGTTATCTGAGAAGTCAAAATCAAACCAAGCGTGTCTCTGGCTTAGGAGTTCACCATTAGGATTCACATGATTCTATGAATCACAGAATGGTTCAGGTTGGAAGGGACCTTGAAGTTCATCTCGTTCCACCCCCTGCGTGGGCAGGGACACCTCTCTGCCACCAGCCCAGGTTGCTCCAAGCCCCGTCCAACCTGGCCTTGAGCCCTCCCAGGGATGGGGCATCCACAGCCTCCTTGGGCAGCCTGGGCCAGGGCTTCACCACTCGCATGAGGAAGAACTTTTTCCTTATCTAAATCTACCCTCTAATCTAAATCTACCCTCTTGCAGCTTCAGGCCCTTGCCCCTTGTCCTGTCACTACTGGCCCTTAAAAAAAGCCCTTCTCCAGCTTTCCTGTAGCCCCTTTCACATATCAGAAGGCCACTATTAGGTCATTCCAGAGCCTTTTCTTCTCCAGGCTGAACAACCCCAGCTCCCTCAGCCTGTCCTCACAGCAGAGGTTCTCCAGCCCTCTAATCATCTTCATGAAAGATCACCTTCATTTCTAATCATCTTCAAAGGAAACGTTTCCCCAGCTTGGATCTGAGCCCCAAGTATTTACACACGCACAGCAGCTGTTTGCCACAGGCCAGCATTAAGCAGCTTTTACAGTTTCACTGTATTTGTCGAACTCTGACTGAAGACACCGGTCTCTTCCGAGCAATTAGTTCCAAATGTCGGTGTAAATTCAAACCTGGGACTAAAAGCTCAGGTCACTTCTGAATGATGCTTCCTAACTGGCAGCACAATCACATGATGGTCAAACGGAAGAGAGATGCTTGCAATAAGTCTGTCCAGAGTAGAAGCTACTCCTGGTGCTCTGCTCTCACAGCGAGGCTCCCCGAGACACCGGGGCGAGGCTGAGACACAGCTCTGCTCCGCAGGCTCGGCGGAATGAAGCAATGGCAAGAGCTGAGCTTTCACTATGGCTACTGGTGCTCAGGGTTGGCTTTGTTTTGTTTTTTAAATCTTACACACTAGCTTGCCAGGAGCCACTTCCGTAAGCATGCAAAGAAAAGCATCTTCCTGAAAATGTCAGCCAGTGTAAGGCCCCGAATTCAGAAGGGAGGAAGGGAGGGAGGGAGGAAGAGCAATCCAGCATACCCACTGAGAATGCCTGGCACAGCTTTCTATCAGCAGAGAGGGAAATTTAAAAGATTTTGTGGAATCAGTGTGCTGCAGAAAGCCAAGTTCAAAAGAGTCATCGAAGAGAAGGAAAACACCAAAAAACCTCAGAGATTTTTTACTACTGTGAATAAATTTTACACCCTTTAAAGATGCTTCACCAGTTACTTAAAAGCATCTTATAACTACAGGCTCTATTGAAACGTCCCCCACTCTAATCCTTCTAGCTGTGACCAAAACTCATCATAATTCTTAAGTGCTCACATTCTTAAATCCAGTAACATCCTCTATATAAGAGACTTCTGAAGCTACAGAGTGTGGAGGCTGAACAGTTTTCCCCACTAAAACATTTTTCAAGCAGTATTACAGGAACCACCATGCCCAAATAATGTCCCAGGCAGGGTTTGCTGTCTAATTAAAAGTCTTGTGGTAACAATTATTTTGGTCCATATGCTCACAAACATGGTTTACAAACAAGATAAAATGGATTTGGTCTTTTTTTTACCCCTGTGTTAATGCTCCTTTAAATGACTGTAAGCAGTTTGGCTTTCTTCTCTCAGTGCCCAGGAAAGCCAAAGCTACTGAATGTTAACTACCACTGTTCCAAGTGTCTTTAACTCGGCTGCTAATTGTGAAAGAACAACCAAAGACAGCAGCAGAGGCAAGCTGGCTTTTCCCATACGGCACATCCTCAAGTCAGAGGCCTCTAAAGTGCACTTGTTCCTCTTCAGAGGGTTTCTTCCAGTCCAGAACGTTCCGGACTTGATGGTCTCAGAGGCCTTTTCCAGCCTCACTAACTCTGTGATTCGGAATTAAACTCACTGCCAGAGAAGCCGTTTGGACTCACCTTCCTGGAGAAGCTGTCGAAGTGCCGCCCGCAGGCCCTGCAGCTCTGCTCCGCAGCGGTGGGCGACGGGAAGGAGCTGTAGCCGGGGTTGGAGTAGGCTTGGGCTCGGGCTCCTGGTGGCGACGGCGGCTGCATCTCGTCAGGAGAGCCATCCAGACAGAACCAATTACAGCAGCTTGCCCACATAGTAACTGCAAGCGGAGACAGATACACCTCAGAAACAACACGGGGAACGAGCCGCCAGCCGACGCGAGAAGAAAGCACGGAGCTTGTCCTTCCATTTCCCACCAGCGATTCAGTTCTGACAGCGCGTTCACAAGGTTTGGTCTTTCCTCAACTTAGAGGCACGTGCAAAAACCACACACCCAGTCCAGCACGGTGGGAAAGAGCAAATAAAGTTCAGGATAGTTACTACTGCAATTGCTTCGAGTTCAGAGATTACAGCGAAGGTAAGATAAAATTATGTTCGGTCAGCTGTATGAGCCTCTGTGATCAGGTTTGCTGTTGACAGGCTGTTTCTCTTTCCTGTAAGCTGTCATACGCTGACTTGGGGGTTTTGTGCATTGAGAAAAGCAAACAGAAGCTCAGATTATGTCTCGTACATTATTTAAATGAAATCAGCAGCAAGAACATAAATGGCTGCTCTTAGATTTTATTCTAAATCTCACCACAAATCTGCAGCTAGAAATATAAAAAGATAAAAAAGACAAGGGCAGTGGAGCCACTGATTTAACATAGGCCAGCTCTCAACTGAATTTGCAGCATTACGAGGCTAAATCATCACACAGCAAGCAAATGTCAGTAACATGAAAAAAATCAAATACTAGCTTCCTGCCGGTAACTCACCTGGCAAAACAGCCACATCTGAGACACACCATCACGTCTTCTTTTTTTTTTTTGCAAGCCAAATAACGATATATATACACACACACACTTACCTAAAATCCAAACCATCTAGTGCAAAACGCACTCTTTTGGAGTCTTCAAAGACCACCCATGCAGCGGGATTCCAGAAACACGCTGCTGTAAACTTGCTTTAGGGAGTTTACAAAGAAATCTGAATTCACCTGGGCATTCAGTTTCTAGAGCCTACACCACATGTCATCACTTATGGGTAAACAGAACACAAACCGCCTCCTCGGCATTTCCGCCTTCACACTGGACTCCCTGGACTACGTTTCTTTTATCTCTTCAAAATCAGGTCCATCACTGGTAGCGCCAGACTGCTCAATTTTATAAACTTCTGGAAATAAAACATCTCTCGGCTGCACAGCCCATTCGATTCTCTCGCCTCAGCAAGTCCTGCCGCTGTGAAACTGCAGCTTCCCGAGGGAGGGGGGCTGGTACGAGTGCTAAAGGTTACTGGGTGCAACACACCAATGTCCTGTCCTGTTGAATTTCTCCTTTGAAAAGCTGTGTCTTCTGGGCTGATGTACTGGGAAGCTTTTACAGGTTGGGGCTGCTCCAGTATCTGTAGCTTTAGTGGGCTCTTTAATCCTTTCCAAATCCAGCTGAATTTGGCTCGTCAACGCTCCCGCTGTCGCCGCGGTGGACATGTGCCTTTCACCACGCACAATGGTGAGCTCACCGACGCGCTCTGCCCTGCCGGCTCAGCGGGTTGTCATGTTTAAGTGACAAGCTACAGATTCGCGACAGATAAACGATTCCCAGGGTGACTGATGTGCACGGCGCCGTGGTGCAAACCGTGCTCCAGCTGGCAAACATGAACAGCACAGGACCATGCAGAAAGGAGCACAAGCTGGCTCCTGGCAGGACAGGGCTGACCAAAGGCACAGGGCTATTACTGCAGATATCAAAGCCATCAAACGCCGAAAATCACAACACTGAGGCGGCAGCAACAGGTTCTCCGTCCCCTAAAATCCTCTTGCTGGGTGCCGACGTGAAATTTTAGCGGCATCTCAACCATAGTGCCTCTAGATCCTTTGGAGCTGTTCTCAGAGACCAGAAGCTGCGCTTCCCCAGCACCAGGGGCAGAAACACACCTGGGCAGGAACACGCACGCTCTGCACGGAAAACACTCGGGAGAGTCAGCACACGGCAAAACAGCAGAGCCCTCGGGCTGCCGAGAGCTTTGGCTTACGGTGCATCCCTGTGTACAAAACCTGGGGTCAGCAGTCAATAAGCTGGAGCAGAGTTACTAGTTACAAGCATAAACGAGAATCCGTGAAAAGTTGTACAAGCTCTTGACACACAGGGCTCGGAAGCCTGAAAACATCAGTGGCGTAACAGCAGCGTCGTAGCCCGACGGCCAGTTTCACACGCCGCAGTACGTACCCTGGATAAGCAGGGGTAAGTATCACTTAATAAATGCATGGAGAGAAGCATTCCACAAACAGATGTAAACTATCGTAATATGCCCTGCTCCGCAACCAGACCACACTTCAGGTATCACATACAAAAGAAACGACTCTTTTTCTTCCTGCACATTAATTTTCAAGTTATCAGTCCCACTTGGAAGCTTACACATCCTTTTTATTGCAAAAAGCCACTGAATTTCTATTTTAAATGGTTTGGAGGTTTAATTTGTTTCTCGGAATCACAAATCTAAACAGCACAGTCAAGCAAGTATTCACGACCTCCACAGCAGTGAAAAACTGTGTCTTTAGCGAAGTTCTCTTCCTGTTTAAAGGACCCCGGCGAGCTGAAGGCCACCCACAGTAACAGAATACACAAATGCTACTCCCTGCCCCAAAAAACTTTGTTTTCCTAAAAAAAGGACAGGCTGCTAATTCACTCTGGAACACTGCAACATGCCAAACCTTGGGAAGAAAAACCCAAGGGAGTGCGCAAACCACGATACAAGAAGACAGACCCCGGCATTCATCTGGAGTTGTAGTTTTGCACAACTGCCAGGAAAACGAAAAGATTGACTAAAGGCTCAGATGTTGCTTTAGAAGATCTTTAATCCTGCTCAACTACAAAAGCACAGAAGGGAAAAGTCCATAAACAAACAACTAATACCCAGGACTGCCCCCTGATCCATAACGTCTCTCCCACCTTTAGGAGAAAGGGGTGCAGGGAAAGGCAGCAGC
>NW_009720385.1:30182-47318 GCF_000703405.1 Apaloderma vittatum
CCAAGGGCCTGCACTAAAAACCGATCCCGGCTGATGGTTCTCAGCCTCAGGGAAATGGGCAGCGCCGGCTTTGCCGCCTGCTCCTCCCGAGCACCCACTCTGCCCTGCAAGCGGGCAGGGAGCCCACCCTGCTTCTGCCGCACCCTCAGCTCTTCGGCCAGGCAGGATTCTCCTCCAGGCTCACCGAGACACCTGCAGCCAGCAGCCACCTCCCTGGGGAGGAAAGGCTGGAGGAGCTGGGGCTCTGCAGCTGGAGAAGAGGAGCCTGAGGGGTGACCTCATAAATGTTTATAAATATGTCAAGGGGGAGTGTCAGGAGGACGGAGCCAGGCTCTGCTCAGGGATGTCCAGTGACAGGACAAGGGGCAATGGGTACAAGCTGGAACACAGGAGGTTCCACAGAAATATTAGAAAAAACTTTTTCCCTGTGCGGGTGCCGGAGCCCTGGCCCAGGCTGCCCAGAGAGGGTGTGGAGTCTCCTGCTCTGGAGACTTTCCAACCCGCCTGGACGCGTTCCTGTGGGGCTGCCCTGGGTGACCCTGCTCTGGCAGGGGGTGGCACTGGGGGATCTTTCAAGGTTCCTTCCAACTCCCAGCATTTTGTGATTCTGTCCCTCCCACAGCATACGGGTTGGGGACAGCGCCCAGGCACCCCCGTAGCCTGCTCCAGCTCCAGCTCCAGCTCAGACAGCAAGAAAAGCTGCTCACAGATGTTTCCACCTCTGCCCATACAGTGGCCCGCAGGCTCTGCCTCACCAACTGGTTTTGTAGGGATCTCCTACCATTTCCAAATTCTCAGGCTGAAGAGAGGCTCTTCCCAAAAAGCAAGAATTACACTGTTGGTCACCTGGAACACACACTGGCTGCTGCGCGGGAACTTAAAATGCCGCTGCCAGTCAGGCAAAGCTTTGCTAACTGACCGCTGTTCCACTCCCAAGTGGACGTGGCTGAGGCTTAAGATGCTAAAACGTCTGGTTCCACGTACAGCCGCACTAAGGCACAGCAAGGAAGGCAGGTGGCATTCAGCACCTGATTCAAGGGGATTTTTGCTTTGCTCTGTACGGGATCAGTTCTAGACCTGAGCACCGTGGGTGCGAGAGGACTGGTAGCGACAAGCAGAACTTCATGGCGTAATTTCAGGATGGCCATATCCTAGATATCTCCACAGTATTTGTTACAGCCTAGTTATTCCCTTATTTATTTTGTTACCCGTTCAGAGCAATGTAGGCAGCACCATCCAGAAACTGGTAATTTCCACAGAGATGGGTTGTCGGCACAGATGCAGCAGAGTTTGAGCACCAAAACTCAAAAGCTCAGCACTGGGCAAGCCCATCAGTCCTTGGCAGAGGAGCAGCTGTTCTGTGCACAAGGAGCTCCCCAGTTACAGCGAAGCAACAAATAAATGCCCAGCTGAAAAACTCACCAGCAGGAAGAGTTGCTTCCTTGCTGCGCTCCAGGACTCAGTAAATACTTACAGTAAGCTGAATAATATGAACACGTCGGTTTGGAAAAATTAATGACACCATAGATTTCAGGAATTCTCAGGCAACTTCTTGAATAGAAGATACTGGCTTACGGGCATGCCTAACATTAGAGGCATTACTGGCATTGGCAGGCTTCGTTGTTCTTGGACACGATGCTCACGCTGGCTCACGGGGGCCAGAAAAAATAACTGTTTTATCTCTATAGCTGAGCATGGTTTTGGGAAACCAGAAGCTGCATGGCAGGCACTCAGCAGATGATTTCTGGCAGCCAAAGAGTCCCTGCCCTAAATCCTAACTGCGCATTGCGCTTGGAGCATCTGCAAAAGCAAAGGGAGAAAGAGCTTCACCAGGGGTGGAGATGCAAGATCAAACACATCCACCCACACGGCAATCATCACACTGGGCTTGGGTGTGGGAGGAGGGGTTGTTTTATCTTCTCTCTTGAGTCTCTTTAAGAAGCAGCCAGGAGAAATGCACTAAATACAGGAGGAGGCAGGAGTTGCTTGTCATGGTCTGCAGGCACAGCAGTGCAGCGCTCCACCAGGAAGCTGCAAACGCCGTGACCCTCTCCGCTGATTTTAAACAGCAGAGTGACATTCGTTTCACCCGCTGTTCGTTAACATGTTCTATACATCACAACGAATTCTGGAGACATTTGCAAGCATGACCTAATTCCAGAGGAAATACTGGTGATGTCAAAGGTTTCCCCTGTGCACCAAGACAGGACTTGGAATGCAAGCCTGGACTTTTACACTTCCCGCCCTCCCTAAAAACAAGCCTGAACTCAGGCTCACCCTGCGTATGCGATGTCAGTGGCACAACCTGCTGCTGGAGTGTCGGAGATCACTGTCTGCAGGCAGGATCTACCACACGTGCTTTGTGGATTTCTATCAAAGGACAGGCTTTGGCTGTATGGGAAAACGGCTTTGTTTATAAATATAAAATTTCCCTTCATTTTCCTCAGAGTACAAACAATAAGGGGCTAGAGCAAGCAAGAGGAACATCTCTCAGAATCACGGAGCTTTCAGACGTGCACAATAAAGCTCTCAATGACTGTGCCTGGCATCTCCTTCTTGTGACCGCGCAGGAATTTGGAGGCTGGAATGCAGTAGCACCACCAAGACACCTGAGTTAAGGGGTCAAAAAGAACTGAGCTCCTATGGGCAGAGGATTTTGCACTTTTCAGGAACCCCCTTCACGATCCCAAACTGTCTTCTGTTTCTCAGCCGTTCCCACAAGACTAATGCAGAGCAACTCAGCCTTCGCCACCTTTGCGACACTGCAGCACCCAGTCAGGTCTGCCTGCTCCAGGAACCGGTGCTGCACAACCACACGTGTCCCACCTGGCACCTGCTACGTGCCTCCACAACAGCAAACCCACGCACGTTGCGGAGGGACAGCTTTCAAGGCAACACATCAAGACAGGAATTAATGCTGTTCCCAAAAGCAGTCATTTCCCAGAGCTTGAAGATCACCGAAAACTATTCAGAAAGCCAGAACAGGGCAGCCTGGCTTTAAAATATTCATGTCCTGTTAAAAGTATTGTTTTTACATTGCTATTCCATGCTGTACCCCCTGCAAAATTCATCAGAACCCACTCTCATGAATGCTGTTTTGCAACAATTTAAGCATTTAATGAGTTAACTGTCTTGGTTCCTCATTAACAGCACTGTACAGTTGCTCACTGTTAAAATTTACTCTTCATTATTTTGGTAAACCCACATTGATAAGAAATGCCTTGCTAAAATTAATTTCCCTAATAAACTTACACATTGAATTCACAGCTTGCCTGGTCAAAAAAAAAAATAAAAATCAGTGTTTACTTGGTAACAGAGCTATCGAATAATCTGCTCAAATGATATTTATCCACAAAGTATTACTTTTACCAGCTCGGGTCATGGGCACACAGATCTGATTTATGATTAATGGGAGCAACCATATGCTGGGACAGGTGGAAAGGCCGGGAAATGAGCCGTTCCCAGGAGGCACAAGGGGAGGAGGGTGCCGGGCTGAGCACGGTGTTTGCAGAGCTGCTGTCCCAACCAGTACAGAGCACAAGAAGATGAAGTGTGGGGACCTGCCCCAGCCGGTCACGAAGCACCCAGGTCTGCTTTGCTACATACAACAACGGGATTGAACACACGAGATCTTTAGCTAGGGCCAGGAAAAACAAACCTGTTGAGGAGTAAGGATAATAGTTCCCACATGCCCGAGGTGACAGCACATGCGTCTCAAAAACCCAAGTAAATAAATACCAGCACTGCGTCTCAGCTAGAAATGGGAGCATTCAGGGGGAAGAGACTGAGACTTTGTCTTGGGCAGAGGATCACTTTTCCGTTTTGTACGCACTTTCAAACTGCCTGGAGACATTTCACATCCCGATCATCCGTACACGCAATACCAACAATCTTTACAAAGACAAATACACACGATTGCTCACCAGTCTCATCAGCAACTTTGATGCCAATCTAAAAGTTTTCGGGCGAGAAACCGGCTGGCTACAAAGGCAGAGGACTGAGTATTTGGGTCAATCTGCACCGAGCGTAGTCAGACCAGGTTAGTCTCTGCTGTGGCTTCTGTGCGTCTGAGAGTGCCCACGGGGCCGGGCACGGCAGCGCCACTTGAGCAGGGTCTGCAAACCCACATCCACCGGCTACTTTCCACAGGCAGAGCTGGAAGATCCCGGCACCCCATGCCTGTACGCCGACTACACCTTCCCCGTGGGATGCAGACGGCGCATGGCTGGTGCTTCAGCCTGTGCCCGCTGGTAATCCATCTTCAGAGCCTCTTTAAACCAGCGTGACACCGCTGCATCTGGGCTTCTCCACCCCAGAGACGCCTCCAAAACCCTCTCCGTGTGGCTGCCAGGTGGGGGCCACACAGCACATCCCGACACCCCCAGCCAGGAGCCAGGCAAAGGAGCGCGGCGTTCCGCCGAATTTCCAAGGTGTGCTGCTTTCGCGAGCCTGCAAGCCCAAAGGAAGAGAGTTTGGCCGCACACCAGCATTTTAATCGAAGAAGTGACATCCCTTTACCACAGAGCAGAAAGCAAACAGCGCAGCCCGCTGGGGCAGGGGGCAAAGCAGCGCAGGGAAGAGCTGGCACAGGGCCACAGCCCCACACGGCCGCACTGGAATGCCCCCACCTTCCATTATTGCCGATTCCAAGAGAAGTACCGGGGTAACTCCCTAGTTATATGGTCCAGAGGAAGCATCGTGCCGACAAAGATCTTTTTCTACTGCTGTAACCTGGTCTATGTTGGGAGAGAATCATTTGCAAGGGAAGCCTCTCAAAAATGTGCTTAGAAGAAGGGAAAATTGAGAATTAAAGTTCTCAAATACATGAAAAAACCACACAGTGCGTATTCTAAGAACATTTTGCAGCTTTATCAGTGTTTATGGTCCCGCTCTGTTACAAGTAATTTGGAAGCTGACTCTCAGCAACACTTGCTGATGTTCTGTTTGTTAGATTTACAGGTCCATTTTCGGTGAAAGCGCCTTTGTCCGTCAGCAAGTCCCTCCAGTACTGTTACATGCCAAAGGCTCAAACCTTGACGGACCTCTTCAAAACTAGACAGCTGCAACTTTCATTTCAAAATTGAGCAGATGGTTTCAGAAAGCTGCGTGATTTACACAGCATCGCTCAGGAAGCTCCCTGCAAAGGCAGGAACAGGCACGCTCTCACCTGACTCCCACCCTGAATCACAAACCCGACGCTCACCCACCTTCTCTGCTGCAGCACAAGTAAAACCAAATGGGTTTTCCCAATTTGAACAGCAGAAGCTTGGAAATCCTGCTTTGTTTTAAAAGGAACTGGTACCTAGGGTGTATATTATTTCAATGTAAACTGTTTATTTTGACCCACAACTGCACTTTATATACTGAAAAATATTTCGATAGAAAGTTCTTCTTGCGATTAATGGCAATTAGGTCTCTAGACATGCACCAAGATGGAAATTCAACAATGGCCTTTTTCCTCTGCAAATCAGTGACGTCCTTCCAGCAGTTAACACAAACGAAAACGTGACTAATGAAATCACATGCCTAGTTTCAGAAAATTATCTTACCCAGTCTATCTTAATTCCCTAGTCCCACATCTCTTTGCAAGTAACACACTCTGACCTCAGACAGATTTACCTCCCTTCCACTCTCCTGCTGTGCTGAAAAGCAATTAAAAACTCCGGTGTGCTCTTTCCTGCCACTACAGTAAGGCAAAATCAAGTCAGCTGTAATACACAGCGTGAACCAAGTCAGAGAGAGAGGAAAGCAAACTCTGGAGAAGCGAGATTCCAGAGCACTCTGCTTTATTACCACTCCCATCCTCCTAGCATCCTGCGTGGGTGTCTGAGTGTCTCTAGCCTTGGTCCCACACACAAAATAGGCAGTGAAAGTGGAAGCTCTCTGTCAAAATTTTAACGATGAGCAGTCCAGGAGTCCTAGACTATCACACACCATCTCGGTCAGGTCTTTTCATTATGACGAAAAAGGTCAATGCAGGCTTGTGCTCTGAATTTTTTCACCGTTCACTCACATCATCACAAATCTTCCTTGGATTTCATTTCAGCCAGCTGGGTTTTTTTCAAGCAGTCAGTAGCTACTAAAATCATAATTGCAATACAGAGCAATAAATTCCCAAATGAGAACCTGAAAATTTAAATAACAGTGTAGCTTCTTTAGCCAGCTCCATTCAAGAGAGGTCATCATTCCACACGTTCCAGACTTCATCTCAAAACCCACCTGGACCACTCTTCCGTCACGGCCAAGCAGCAACAGCTGGGCCAGGTCACCTGGATCTGTGCCCAGAAAGCCAGAAAAAGGCTCCAAAAGCAAAAGACGAGCTTCTGAGGGAGTTTCCCTCCCCACAGCACTACCAATACCTCGCTCTCTCCGCAAATTTTACATTGCCCAGAATAGAAAGTGGCTCAAACCAAGCTTGTGCTGCGCTGCAGAAGACTGCCCTGCACCAAATGACTTCAGCGCTCAGCTACTACAAACAAGCAGGAGCAGCTCCCCAGTTGAACCAGGGGCAGGGGGGAACGGCTTTGACTCGCCTCAGTTTCCCCACAGAAGAAGGTGGCTGCTGTGGGATACTCTTCCGTATGGGGGGAATGCAGGGAGCTGCAGTAAAAAGGGGAGGAGAAAGGACGTCAGTCTGTATTTTCATCATTTCACTCGAGTTCCCATTTCAGATAAAAAACTTCTGCTGAAATCCTTGGCCCCAAAGGCCTATGATGACAGCTGCACGTCTTGTTTCACTGTGACGGAGGCTTCCCTCCAACTGCCTAAATTACATAATCACCAACAGTTCATCTCTGAAACGAAGCACAAGCATGTGGGGCCAGTGGAACAGAGGAGAAAGAGGCATTATCCCAGCACAGCTCCTCAGGCTTCGAAAAACCCCTACCCCGACCGACCGAGGGCAGGGACCCAGAAACAGGAGGCATCTCGCCGCAGCCTGCAGCCCTGTGCCCAGAACCAGCTCACGACAGCCCCTGACACCCCGTGAGGCTGTGATTGTGTGACTGCAGCCCTGTGCCCAGAACCAGCTCACGACAGCCCCTGACACCCTGTGAGGCTGTGATTGTGTGACTGCAGCCCTGTGCCCAGAACCAGCTCACGACAGCCCCTGACACCCCGTGAGGCTGTGATTGTGTGACTGCAGCGCTGTGCCCAGAACCAGCTCACGACAGCCCCTGACACCCCGTGAGGCTGTGATTGTGTGACTGCAGCGCTGTGCCCAGAACCAGCTCACGACAGCCCCTGACACCCCGTGAGGCTGTGATTGTGTGACTGCAGCGCTGTGCCCAGAACCAGCCCACGCCAGCCCCGGACACCCTTGTGACTGCAGCGCTGTGCCCAGAACCAGCTCACGACAGCCCCTGACACCCCGTGAGGCTGTGATTGTGTGACTGCAGCCCTGTGCCCAGAACCAGCTCACGCCAGCCCCTGACACCCTGTGAGGCTGTGATTGTGTGACTGCAGCGCTGTGCCCAGAACCAGCTCACGACAGCCCCTGACACCCTGTGAGGCTGTGATTGTGTGACTGCAGCGCTGTGCCCAGAACCTCCCGTCCCACCTGGTGCAGATCGGGACTCGCAGAGCTCAAGGACCATCAAGCAGCTGCTCCCAAACTAGAGACAGTTGTAAGCACGACCTTAAACCTTGCAGCGATATTCACCCACCGGCTGAGCTCGGGTCAGGGCTGGCTCACTCTTAGCCACAATTACATGAAGTTTGCCTGCAATCGGGTTTGCCCTTGGCACTAATGCTCTAAGGGCTCTCAGGTGCCCAGAATCAAGGCTGTTTGCTGATAAGCTGCACCACCGGTTGGAAATCCTGTACATTACTTTTCACACCAAGCATTGGTAACGTCCTAAAATCAACTTTTTTTTTTATCCCCTTGTCCTGAGATCAGAAGATAGCCTCAAAATTCCTCACACACACTTTCCCACCCACCCTCCCTCTTATTTCAGGAGCTGTTAGTGGAAAATCAGCCTGAACCTCGTGGAATTTGTGCATGTGGAAAAGTGCACGTAGAGTAATGCTGTGCGTAATAGACCTGTGCAGACGGGTAGGCAGCCTCTAACCCACTTAACTGTAGCCTGAAAAAAGATCGCTTTTTCTTGGCTAGACTGAAGAAGATCCCAGTATATCTAACTGAGGCACATCGTAACAAGTGCAAACACCGTGTACTCATTTCATAGCTATGCCTATTCCAAATTAATCTGAATTCAAATCCAAACTAGGTGCTGAAATAGAATACAATGCAACTGCACATCATCTCCTTCGGGAGGCGTGGACGAAGACCAGCACGTATGTCACATTGTGGAAAGCCCTGCTCTCCCGGGGCACAGAAATACTGAGGAGTTTGTCAGCAGTTCCAGAAAGGTCCAGGGTATTGAATATAGCACCGAAAAGCAACAGACATCAATATTACTTTTGCTACTGAGACAACAAAAGATATCAGAGCAAAAGAAGTCAGTTTATTTATAGCTCGCCTCATCTGCAGCCGAGGACACACACCCCACCTGCAATACGTTAGTACAGGTGAAAGTTTGACAGAGACTTTGAAGTTGCGCTCATAAAGCATTTCCATAAATATTAACCACAATTTTTTCATGCCAACCTCCATTTAGCACTGGTAGGTTTGAAATTCAAAATTGCTTACACACAGCCCTGGAGAAGAGCTTAAAAACCAAGGGAAAGTTTGAGCCTTACCAAGCCACGCCTGTCGGCAGGACTAGCATCAACCACTCACTCCTAACAGCCACGGGACAGATACTGTGCAAACGTCCGTTTCCAGCCACCTCAACAGTACGTGTTCCAAGGGCTGGAGGACCCTGAGCTGGTTCTTTTACCACCACCCTTGTTCAACTGCCAAGCCGCTCCCCGCCTCAGTCTGCAGAACGTTGGGGACTGGCAGCCCCAAAGCAACACAGACTGAAATCTGGGCTTTGTTCAGGCTGAAACGCAAACAAACCCAGCAGCCATCGCACCCCGTGTTACTGGTTACAGAATTGAAGGGTGACATCCCCAGGAGACTCTGCAAGAGCTCACGCCGTAGATTACCTACCTTATCCCTGTGCACCAGACAAGTAAACCTCTGTCTCTTGGAACTAAACCATAACCCAATTTAAACAAAGGTAAATTCCCTTTATCGCCGTGTCTCTATACATATATTATGCCAGAACATTAAAATTCTGCGTCAAGCATTTTGGGCGCGTACGTGAGCTGTCAGCAGAGGCGGAACAGGGCACTGCTCGCTGGCACCGCACCCCCAAAACTGCTGCCGGTCATGGAGACCAAAGCAGAAAGTCAGCTGGCCATGGGATTGCTGTTGGATTCTACCTGTATAAGCTATATTGTTGACAGATCCATTTCTGGATTGCTCACCTTTGTCATGAAGAGGAAATTCCCCACACACGGCGCAGGCCGACAGGCAGCCCAGGGTCACATTTCAGTTCAGGGCTTTTGGCAAGCCCGAGCATTCAGACATCATGAGTCAGTGCTCCAGGAATCATGAGCTTTATAAACCAATAAATCTATTTCATTTTGTTGTTTTAATTTGCCCTGAGTTTGTTGTGTTTTAGGGTTTTCCCTCCCCCCAACCCTTGCTGTACACAGGCACCATCACATTTTCCCTTTGCTTCTCTGTAACTGGGAGGAGCGCTTCTTCCCATTCTGGGTTTGTTTGCTTTGTAAAATGTCAGACAAGATTTCTGCATTTGTCTAAATCCTGGGGTGAGGGCATCAAGAAAAGAAAACTATACCAACTCTCGTGGAAGGTGGGAACAGATACTACGCTGTCTTGGACTTTTACACAGCCTTTTAACAACACAGAACACTTATTTTTAAATAAAATGTTAAAACGTCTTCTCCTTTGTCTTCAGATCCCAGCCAAAGAAGAACTGATCTGGCCTTTCAGCACAAGCAGACACGAGAACCTCCCTGCGACGAGCCTCTTCCACCACTAACCTGGTAACGCCAACGTGAACTTCCTTCCACTTCGAGTTCTACTCGTCCCAGCTCAGTGCTTCAGGATCAATTGCCTCACTTTTGACTCAACACCCAAAACAACATACCAGTTTTCCCTATTAAAAAAAAATAATTCCTAAAGTTCAACAAATTCCACTGGGTAACTATTTTCGGATTAGTAACGGGATAAATACTACAGGGCAATTGGGGCTGAGGATTTTTGGTTTCGGTTTCTAGCTCTTGTTACGGACGCTTCCTGTATTTGGGGGATTGCGAATCTCTGTGCCTCCGTTTTCCACATGTAAAATACAGATAATATCTCACCAGGGAATGGAATCAAGTTAATATTGAATTTCTTCAAAGCAGCACTATGTTCGTAACGGAATTAAATACTCTGAGAGCTACGACAGCTCACAGAAGGAAGGCACTTCTAGGAAGACAAGCCTCCAGCGAACGGCCCCTTCGCACTTCTGCAGAACATCCTGACCATTTCACATTGGAACAGAACACATTACTTAAAAACAAGGACAAGACAAGATGGTTTTTGAGGCCAAATTTAGGCTTCACACAGGAGCAAAGCACAACGTGAGTCCAGTTTAGTTTCCTGGGGCTGGGGGTGTTGGGGATTAACTCTTTACCAGTTCAGAGGGAAAATTATGGTAACGTGGAATAAAATACTGCACAACAAGTTTGGGTTTACTTAATGGGGCATTTTAACTTCAGAAAAAAAGGCACCATGTGGCCTTGTCAAAAAAAACAAACAAACAATAAAAAAGAAAAAAAGACATTCTTGGTCCTTGAGACAAGAATAGGGTCTGAAGGAGGCAGCACGCTATCAAATTGCTCTTTAGGAAAATATCTAGGATTTTAGATTTGAAATCTATCATGGGTGTCACAAAAATTCCCTTTTATTTAAAAAGTTCAGAGGATTTGGCAAATATTTCGAGACCATTTCCTCTATAATTAAGGATTAAAGCTGATCAGTCAAATATACAGTTGATTGTAACAGTTTCTATCCTTTCCTTCACAGTTGTTTTTATTAGGGGAATTTTTTGGAAACACTACAACGTATTACAGATTTAATTTCAAGCTTGCATCTGTGATTTCAGGCAGAGCACGAAAAGCCTTAGCTTGCATTATTAAGAGTCACATCCAGAAGTGAAGAAAAAAAAAGAAAAAAACTTAGGCTTAGGCCTCCAGAACAGCCTCTTACGCAGGCAGGTGGGTTTTGAGCAGAACATCCCTTGGAAAGCACTGACGAAGCAACGGGACTGGCTCCAAGAGGATTGGCTTCCCTCCCGCCGGCAGAGCAGAGCCTGTCGTGAAGCGGGCTCGGGTTTGGCCCGCGTTCTGCTCTAGGAAAAGGCTTCCCTATACACAGCGGAACACTTTGTTTGATACAGAGGGCGTTTCACACAGCACAAGGTGAGCAAACTAAACCAGTACATCTGTACTAAGGGGGCTTTCTGTCAGCTCTAAAATGTGCACGTTGTGAAAATCTTCAAATAGGTTTTCACCCACGGAAGAGTTCAGAGATGGTATCAGCACCACTCATGACTATCAGACAAAGCTATTTGCAGATTTAAGAGATCTCTGAAGGCAGATAAAAAGAAACGCTGCAAGTACTTCGGGTTTAAGTGTGTTATTTGCTATATCCAAGCAGTCGTTCACTGGTGCTTTGAATTCCAGCTGCACTCTCTGTGCAGCTTTGCCGGCATTGAGATTCACTCTGGAAGCTCCAACAGCGAGCTGAACAATGTATTTCAATCCTTTTCAGGATTTTCTTACCTCACTCGGAATGACAGTCTTGATTTAGTTACTTCCATCGCAAAATCTGTCTGTGATCTGTCTTCAAGCCAGAGACACAAGTAACAAGAAGTACAAACAACAACAGGGATAGAATGAATAGAATCATAGAATCACAGAACGCTGGGGGTTGGAAGGGACCTCCAGACATACCCCAGTGCCACCCCCTGCCAGAGCAGGGTCTCTCAGGGCAGCCCCACACGAACGCATCCAGGCGGGTTGGAAAGTCTCCAGAGCAGGAGAATAAGTTTGTCCAAATGGCAGCTGAAGTTTTGGACTTTATTTTTATTGAATGCCCTCACCAACTCTCCTCTTGCTTCACTTCTGCATAAGACAAGACCCTACTCCTCTTGCCCAGGAGCCCCTTGCACAGAAAGATGCACAATGACAGCCCATGTTAGACTAAGCCAACATGGAAATACTCGATCACATGCAACAACTGCTGAGCCTCCCAAAACACAAGGTGTGAAGTATGCAAGTATCGGCCTCTGACTAGAAGAAACCTGTGTCCCAAGTCCTGAGAGCATAAATCAGTCTCTCTGTGCAAACACCAGCTTCCATTTCTACTGTTCTGATTATACAGTCAAAGTGACTCTGAAATCCACACTCTAGTTGGAATCTGAAGAATAAACTGTTTCCAAACGACTTGGTGATGCTTATCCAAGGGCCCCAGACAGGGGGGTTTAGACAGCTGGGCCACCGGCCACAGAAGCTGCGTTTTAGAAATCGCCCTTCTCTGGAACAATTGAAACTTTCTCCAGGACGAAGTCCGCACACAGCAGCACTGTTTCCCTGCAAGCATGCAACAGTTCCATTATTGTTTAACTACTAAAAACCAGCTCCAACGATCTATCCAGCTTGACATTTTATCCGTCTCTGCTGCTGGCCCAGAACACATGGCGTATATAGGAAGAGGTTCAAGGATTCACTAAGTTGTTTTGTTAATCTAAGCAGAGAAACATTTCCCTTCTTTTAATGATTGTCATTTTTTTAAACCTGTTCAGGAAGCCATGGCCTGTTTGTGCTCCAAATTATTAACTCCAAGTATCTGTAAAAAAACCCTATTCCACCATATGAACAAAAACTCCATTTTAAGAGACCCATAAAACAATCCTACAAAAGCGGGGCTCCCTCGCTGCAGGAGAGCAGCCACCCCAGTTGCAGTTCCAGCCCAGCCCAGCGGATTCTAACGCTGACTCACAGCAGAGCATCAACTTGCTGCTCACCCAGGCTCCCCTCCCGGGAACGCTGCTGCTCAGCAGTTTCCCAAATGACCGTGGCTCAGGCAAAGTCCCAGAAAGCTTCGACATGTTCACGGTAGAAATTATCAACGCCTGATGCAGCTTCGCGGAACGTGTCCTCAAACGTATCAAAAAAATTGTTTATCAGAGTGATTCTGACAATTCTGAGCAACTGGGCGAACCCAACGCGCAAGTCGGGCGCCGGTGCCGGTAGCAATTCTTTTCTGAGCGAGGTATTTTGACGTCAGCCAAAAGCAGCAGCACATCAGGTTCAGTCCGAGCTTCCAGATGATGCAGTATTACAGTTACCAACTCCTTTGGGGAGCAACCCAAACCAATAGAAGCTTCTGCACATTGTAAGTAGCACTGACTCAACAACACTGCTTTTGATGCTGCGATTTGAAATTATCCACGTGTATGTACCAAACACACAAAGTACCTCTACAGTAGAGGTTACTAAACAACTACTCCCAAAAAAGAGCACTGTATATCTGCCTGTTTAAAATCTCATTTAACATCAGTCTAGAGGCTAAACTAGAAGATTCAAAGCATATGCTGCTTAAATATATTCTTACAAGCAACCTTCTGAATATAAAAGATGGCAGTACAAAAAAAAAAAAAAAGCTGACATTAAATTAATAATTTAGTCTGCACTGATGTGGAATTTCCTGCTGCAAGACTCTTTGGCAGAGAAGCCAGGCGGCATTAGAGAAAGAAGCCTAATTAATATTTGGGAGTAAAGGGAAAACCTCAGGAGCAATTAATGTGTGGAATTCATCAATTTTACAGGTGCTGAAAAGAATAAACAGTGTTTCAGAAAGCAACAATTCTTTCTAAAGAAAGTCTCTTATGGGAACATAAATTTGAAAAGCCAGAGGGGTTAGAATAAGCCAACTCTCAGTTCTGAGAAAACTGAATGAGAAAGAAGTGAGAAACCAATGCAAAATTTGAATTCTCGATCTGACACTCATATTCTGTTTCTGAAAGATTTTTTTTTTAAACCTTGCCGCCTTCTTTGAAGACTGAATAATCGACTTGGGAGGGACATACCACCAGGCAGTTAGAAGAGCCGGCATGCAGACGAGCTCCGGTTCAGACATCAATTCTGCGGCGATGTGATTCTTCCCACCTGTGAAACAGAGATCACACTTGTTCTTTCCCGCAAAGTGCTCCAGGAATCCCGGCCGCTGCCTGGGGGACCTTCCAAGTATCAATTTCTAGTGTCCCTGGGAAGCAGAGGAACCCAAGCTTGACGTGGGGAGACCCAGACAGGTACCGTTAAGACTAACAAGGGAATTACTTCGGGGAGCAGGATGCTCACTGGGGTTTTGCAGTGGAGGCGGGGAGAAACATGTGCACCGCAGGAATACATTCAGCACGGCGGGCAGAGAAATGGCAGTGCAGGGTTACCATAGCATTGACCAAAACGTTTCCCCGAAAAGCTCCATCAATACCCAAGCACTCAGCCCACACCAGAGCGCTGCAATATTCAGGCACGCTCTGCTTGTGGGCCCAGCTCTGGCTGTAGAGAAATTGCCCCCTCGGGTTTCACTACCAGCTACCAACAGGCCGGCAGCAGCTCACACACAGTCGCATCCAAAACAGGAGCAGTGCCCACCATCACCTGCCTCTCACATTATCCGTCTGCTTGCAGAGCATTTTATCAAGCAGCAAGTATTTGGTTCAACCTACTTTCTAATCTCTTACCCTGGATCAGGCTCGGTGTCCCTCAGGACTGGTCAAAGGCTTTCAAGAAGAGTCACTCTGAGACACCCTGTGCAGACAGGACAACACGCTCTCCCTATAACGGACGAGAAGGCAGCCTGAACCTAACTAAACACCATTTTTCCTGCGGTGAAACCAAGGCACAGCAGATCAGGACAGTGTTTAGCCAGCTGGGCACGAGGACACGAAGCTGCGGCGCCAGGTCAGACACGCAGCCTGTCCCCAGCGCAGGGCTGGGCGAGTCACAGGCACAGGAACGGCGCAGCGGGTGAGCGCATGAGTATCTGCTCACCCCCTTCCGCTGCGTGCAAGCGGGTTCAAAGTCTAAAGTACAAGTTTTAATAACCCTTCTATATATAGCACTGGCAATTCAACCCAAAGCGTGCACGAGCCGGATGGAAGAGTTTACAATCTAAGCTGTTACAACCAATAAACCAGGGTACAAAGTTGTAACAACAAGTGAAAATTACAATTTAAAAACAAACCAAACAACAACAACACAAAACCATACTGAAGTCGGCAACAATAAAGAGAAAACTGAAGGCCCAGAGAAAAGGAGAGAGATTTCTGCCATAAACTCCATTAGTGACCACCAACCCCAAGATACGATTCATATATATTATATTTCTGTACTCTCCTTGCAGAGTTTCATGTTCAGCTCTCACTTCAAGTTGACTCCAATCATGTGTTCCAAAGGGAAAGCCTAAGCCGCGCTGAAAGTCAGCTGCTTTTCCTACCCAACAATTAAACACGGTGCTTAAATGATAGCCTTAAAACTAATCCAATTCAGCAAAAACTTGAGCAATTAAGCATTAACCCATGAACACCAACATCAAGGCAATCGGCTTTTAATTAAAAGTTCAATTGCTACCAGCCGAGTGGATACACAAACAGAGAGCGCTGCAGCCGGGCAACTCTGCACCAGGACTCACACCAGCAGCGAGAACAGCCCATAATGGAAACCATGGCTCAGCCAGAGTCGATCACTTCACCGCATCAGACTCAATCGTTCTACCAAAAGCAATTACGTTTACAAACACAAGATCCTCCTCCTCGTCACCATGAACGCAAAGTGTGTTAAGGAGAGAACAGTTCTCTGAGGGGTGGTGCAAGGTCCTAGAATTCGTAAGAAACAACACCTGAGGTCCCAACTCTCAGCTCTGGAAAATCAAGGTAACCGTGGAAATGACAAAGGGTTAATACTCTTCGTATTTGTTTCAGGTAATTATGTATATGCCTTAATGGTCATTTACCTTAAGATATGAGCTTCACAGTTTTAAATGCAGCCCACTACACTGTAAACACACAAAAGCCGCCAAATTCTAATGTGCTTGTCGCTTTCCATCCTAATGAAACAGAATTAAAAGAGCATTTTGCAGATCCACTAAATTCTTTATCAGTTCTCTAGTCAGGTTAGTAAGAACAGAAAACTGCCACAAATTCCTGCACCGCCATGAAGCGCCTCTCCAAAACCCCTGCCCGAGACCTCCCGCGCTGCCTGCAGAAGACGTGTTCCGTGTCAGGGAGGAGGAAGTGAGCTCAGACAAAACACCGAAACAAAATCTTTTTACGTCTCAGCAAATTAAACGTTACCCTGAGCACATCTGAATCAGAGAACCAGAAAACTAAAACGTTCTTATAAAAGCTCCCCTTACCTCTGCACTACCTAAGGAAGCCTGGGCAGCCTCGTGGTGTCTGAGAACACGTGAAACCATCAGGTGCAAACACCTCACTCATCACACGGTCAGAACATGGAGCACATTCACCCTTAAGTTTTTGCCACAGCCCTGATCTGTAAAGGCTCACACCGGACTCCACGCATGTTCTCGCTGCAGGGGTCTTACTTTCATTAACTTGTAATTTTTACACATTTATTAAAGTGTAATCACAAACTGAAATACTGGTGAGGAACCAATTCAACGATACGTCAGCACTTTCTCCACAGGAAACACCATGACCAGCATTACAGGAACAAACTGTTCCGAAGAACACCCGAGCACTTTCATTTTCCAGACTCCTTTTGCCTTCGGTGGCAAAGGAAGGACTCGCCGAGCTTTCGCTCTGCCGCACGCCGCCGGGTATGAGCAGAAGGGGGGCACAGCTCCTCGATAAGAAAATCCCTTGGGCCCTTGCCACCAAGGAAGCGTCCCCCACCCCAGGTACGCGGCCCCCCCAAGCCCATTCGTGCCTCAGACGGGCTAAAACGCAGAGAGACAACAACGAGGGCAGAGCTGCCCGGAGCGCTGGCGGCAGAACAACCCAGCCAGGCTCGGAGCGCCTGGAAGAGCAAAGGGAAGAGTTTCTGAACGCCGCTTTCTTCACGAGAGAAACGCGAGTTGCAACCGTCCTCGCTGAGGCAACTGCAAACGCTCCCCACGAGGGAGCCCCCTCACCTCATCTCCCCAAA
>NW_009720386.1:0-1161 GCF_000703405.1 Apaloderma vittatum
TGGACTAGATGATCTCTAGAGGTCCCTTCCTTTCTATGAGTCTATGATTCTATGTTAGATATAACAGCATTGTAAAACACACAAAAACATAAACTTTTTCATGTATGTAAAACAACTATGACAGAATATATGCAGGATTCTTTCAGGACTGCTTTTGCCGAACAAAATTAAGAGCATTCTCCAGACACTGAGACAAAACCCTGCAAGCAAGCCTCTGTTTTTTTCTTCAGGTTTTAAGAAGATGATTTTGGAACAAAAAACAAAATGGAGGAAAAAAGTAACTCCCAAAGGAAGTCCCTAAGCCACCTATATTAAAGGATAACTTACTCCAATGTCTCCTATGCCCAGGAAGACCAATTCATTGGGACCAAAAACTTGCATTTTTCAGTAAAGCTCAAATAAACATTTCAGAACTTTAAGAGATTCCCCAGCCACAGTTCCAGCCAACAAGAAAGCAACACACTGGTCCAAAATCTCATCAATGTAAAAAAAGTAGGCAGAACAGGGTTTGTAGTTCTCAGCCCACATAAGAGCATTTTAACTATGATCCTGGAAAGTAATCATTCTTCAGACAAGTGGGCCAAAAGACCTCATATTACTGTCCTCAAAGAGTTACTCAGCATCCTGTCTTAAGTCATATCTGGCACAATACACATGATATAAATAAGCATGTACCACATACATACAATATAGTGTTCAGTCCTGCTAAATAAATCTCACTATCTTAAATTATTCAAGACATAAAATTATTTCAGTGATTCAAGCACTAAGAACAGTTCATCAGTCATTACTGGGGAGCAGCTTTCCAAATGTTGACAAACTATATATATAGCACATACAAAAAGAACATTTCCCCCCGCTGCCCTCTTCCAGCCATAAAGTTTCTAAGGCTTCAAAGAAGTGACACTTCTGATGAAGCCATTCTCTTTCCCAGCAGCAGCTAGATCTCCAACGTAATGTTAGGTTCCAGTTCCGCAACTAAGTTAATATTGGATGCCTTCCATATTGACTTTGGTGGGACAAGGTCCAGCACAGCCCTGGAATAATTAGGTCTGAGAAGCTGCCCAGGCAATGTATGGCAAGGGCTGAACACACAACAGACTCTGAGGAAGCTCTGCTGTAACTGACAAAAAGCATTTTTTTTTGTTTTGTTTTGTCCTC
>NW_009720386.1:1181-5389 GCF_000703405.1 Apaloderma vittatum
TGGTAAATCCTGGTTGTTTTTTATTATCACTCCTTCTTTTACACCTACCTAACATCAGCCCTTCCATCTAAGAAGGACTAACCTAGATGGCCAGCTGCTTAGCTTATTATTTTACATTCCTGAAGATATTTGTAAGCGAGTATTACATAGCTCTAATAAGCCATGGGGCGCTTGGTTAACACCAAACACTTAAACAACTCCTCCAGCACTATGGACTTCCAGAATTTTCAGAGTTGTCTTCCAGCCCTGCTTTTTGGTAATCACAGCAAATCACAATACACTGTTATTTTGATAGTTACCTTAATTTCCTCCCCCTCCCCCCAAAAAAGAGATCAAAACCCAATACTTAAAAGTAAAGGGGAACCCCCTCACACCGTCTTAACAGAATTCCAGTTCCTAACAGCAGATTATAACCAATGATGTTTCAATTATGTTTTCACAGCAAAATAAAAATAATTTATGCTTTTATGCGTATTTATAGGATTTTTTCAACATTGTAAAGGAAGGTGAAACTGTATACACAAGGAACTGGTCTCCTACATAAAGCAAACAAAAAATGTTGATTATTAAACCAAACTTCTCATAAAACTAGAGCTCTGCTGGCAGCATTCCCACTCCAAACAGTGGCAGACACCAAATTTGTCAGTATCAAGAGACTGAAACCATTATTCATTATTTCAAAAGTTTTAACGTTTTTTGCATCTGTGTGAGATTTTAAACTTGTACAGTAATGAAACAAACATGATATCCAGTACTAATAAAGCGGCCTACAAAAATGAGCTCTCACTATGCTGACCTCGAAGAAAACTTGAGATACAACTGTGTTACTATTTGCAAAACTTGTGCATATTGCCTGCACTTTTTATAAGGCACATGTATGACTGAATTAGCATTAAATTGTTACAACAATATTTTTTCATTAACTCATGAGACCATCTTTTCAAAAATATATTCTCCCACATTCTTAGCTGCAGGTGATGCTATAACCTTTTTGTTTTCTGTAATGACAGCAGAATTTCAACACCAAGAGACCCTTAACATATACTGGCATAGCAAATCTTTTGTTGGTATAGCTTATCTTTTTCTTTAGCGCATATCTGTACATGAGACATTTTTCTGTCAATCTACACCACCAATGACTCTTTTGACTTATCAGTCCGCAGGATGGGTGCCCACTAGTTTGAATGACTAGGTCCAACTATACACAAGTTGAATCCTCCTTCATAAATGACAGTTTAAAAACTCTCTCTAGTGATGAATTACTTTGTTGGTACAAACAGAGAGGGCACAAGAGAGCTGTTTTCCTGTGGGAACAACCCTATTATACTTTAATTGAGTGGAGTTTTTAAAGGAAAAATTAACTAGCTATGAAATGTCAGACTTCTTCAGAATCTTGGATGCAGGACTTCTCAGGGTTGTCAGAGCGAGCACACTGACACATTAAAAGTTCCGAGGAACTGTACATATAGTTTTATACTATTTCAACAAGGTTTTTGTCCCTTTCATCTTGCATCATATTTGACAAATTTGCTATTTTCAAGTTCTGCAGTTCAAACACAAATATTTCCAGATCTTCATTCCTGTAGTTAAAAATGTTTACCTGGCACTCTTCCTGCATGTCTTCAGACTTTGCTTGAGTATAACCTCAGATGGCTGACATCTTTTAATCATGAAGCTTCATATAGAAACAAACAGAAATTTAACATAAGAAAAAAATGCTTTTTCTCTAACTAATCATTTATCTATAAACATATGCATCAGGAGATGGTTTAGTGTTACTGTGGTGTAGAGCTGTAGGTTGGACTTGATGATCTTAAGGTCCTTTCCAACCTTGATGTTTGTATGATTTCTGTGAAATAGAACTACATATAGCATATAACATACAACTATATAAACAAGTATTGGAAATACATTCTTCATGCATATGTTTATAGATAAATGATTAGTTAGAGAAAAAGCATTTTTTTCTTATGTTAAATTTCTGTTTTGCCACGTCCAGATGTTTTTTAAATATGGTGACTCTATATGGTGGTGACACCATATAAATAGGGTGACTCCAGGGATGGTGACTCCACCACCTCCTTCGGCAACCCATTCCAATGCTTCACCACCCTTTTGGTGAAGAAGTTCTCCTAATATCCAATCTAAACTTCCCCTGGCTCAACTTAAACCCGTTCTGTCTTGTCCTATCACTATTCACTAGGGAGAAGAGGCCAACACCTGTCTCACTACAGCTGCCTTTCAGGTAGTTGTAGAGAGTGATAAGTCTCCTCTCAGCCTCCTCTTCTCCAGCCTGAACAGCCCCAGCTCCCTAAGCCTCTCTTCATATCACTTACCCTCTAGTGCCCTAATCATTCTGGAAGATAGGAAATATAAGAATATAAGAATTTCAAGATAGTGTTACAAAATTTTGCAAAATATAACCAAGACCTTATACTCACTTAGCTTGGGGAAAAACAGCATGTGAAACCACACTTTTTCTGTACACCAATTATATAAAATTGCTGCCTAGTCAGGTACAGTACACTTGCAAAACAGTTTTGCCATGAATCCAAGTTTATTTCTTCATAGCATTCACAACTCCATGGAAACGAAATTATCTGCTACTTTGAGGCTGATTAGCAAAGACTGAAAAATCTAGATTTGCAATGGTAAATACTTAAAAACCCCCCCTACTGAGTCAAATGTAAAATTGCCTGAACTCTGGATGTGGGCTATTTGAGCTTTAAAGAAGAAAAAAAATATTTTTTGTTTTCATATCAAGCGAGGCATTATTCAGCTCAGAACCTCATTATTTATATATATATAAACATTTAATACTTAAATATTATGTTACTGTACATCTTTTTATAAGCATAACTATTTTTGGATTAAAATGGTATTCAAAAGTCCTCAAAATAAGTGAACCACTGACTTCTGATCTTTTCTGTTAGAGAAGGAAAGTGCTAATGTCTGGCAAATGCCAGAATCAATGCAATATTTGCATCTCAAGCACTTCATTTATCAGTGAAGATCACATTAGGGAAACATTTGTTTTTTCAGTCTTATAAACCAAAACAATCTCTATGGTTCTGTTCCAGTAAAGAATAATTTGGGTCCAAATATGCCTCCTTCATATAAAGGCATCTGGAACAGTCAAAATGGACCAAAACATGTTGATCTAGTGATGTAAATCTCAACCCAGAAGATACAAGATTAGACACTGCTGCATTGGCTGGGATGCAGTTGTTACATGATACCAACATGCATTTGCCTTCTTTTTTCTCTTTCCTAGCTCAGCTGGCATTGGATACACTCAAAGCTGTTCATGTTACTAATTCTGCCAGTGCAGCTATCTGTGACTAGGGAATCTCTGGGCTTGCTTCCACAGTGGCTGTTCATACTCAAGTCCAAAAAAGGCTGTTGTCTGACCACGCTAATAAATGCAAACTTAAATGAGAAAGGACCTATACTCTGCTCATGTAAAACCACAGAATGCCTTGGGGTGGGAGAGACCTTTAGACGTCATCCGCTCCAACCCCTTGCAGTGAGCAGGGACATCTGTAGCTAGATCAGGTTGCTCAGAGCCCCATCCAGCCTGGCCTGGAATGTCTCCAGGGCTGGGGCCTCCATCACCTCTCTGGGCAACCTGTGCCAGTGTTTCACCACCCTCACAGTAAAGAACTTCCTAATGTCTAATCTAAATCTACTCTGCTCCAGTTTAAAACCATTGCTCCTTGTCTTATCACCATGTGCCCTTGTAAAAAGTCCCTCCCAGCTTTCCTGTAGGCCCCCTTCAGGTACTGGAAGGCCACAATAAGGTCTCCCCAGAGCCTTCTCTTCTCCAGGCTGAACAGCCCCAAACCCCTCAGCCTGTCTTCGTAGGAGAGGTGCTTCAGCCCCCCGACCATTTTTGTACTCTGCTCATACAGACAGTGCTGAAGCAGGTTTGATCTAGCGCCGAGATCTCTTCTAAGGCTACAGCTATCAGAGATTCCTGCGGGGAGACTTTGTGAGCCCGGGTACACAAGTGCAAAGCATCGAGCACTCCACTGCAGCTCCAGGCCTGGCCCAGACTCAGAGCTGCCAGGCAAAGGGAACGTGGAGAACCCACCATCAAAAGCAGCCGTCCCGGAAAGCACTTTGTGGATGCGGCGCGCCGAGGCAGTGCTCTTTCACAAGCACCCGTGTGCCCGGCAAAGGCCGCCGGGAGCACGCCAAGTCCCTCG
>NW_009720387.1:0-4537 GCF_000703405.1 Apaloderma vittatum
AGTTCTTCACCATGAGGGAGGTGAGACACTGAGACAGGTTGCCCAGATAGGTGGTGGAAGACCCATCCCTGGAAGTTTTTAAGGCCAGGCTGGATGCAGCTCTGAGCAACCTGATCTAGTGGGTGATGTCCCTGCCCATGGCAGGGGGGTTGGAACTAGATGATCTTTCAGGTCCCTTCCAACCCAGACAATTCTATGATTCTACGATTCTATGATTCTATAATATGTATTACGTAGTTTTTCACCTGTATTTAATATATTACCTGAGGTAAAGCCAGCAAAGAGGACACCCTCCTAAAAAAAAAAAGTTTATTAAGGAATGTAAGCTCAGTTCCTAAGAAGTTCCTTAGAAGATGTGGGAATACCATCAAAACTGCATTTGCACTTGATATCTCAGTATGAAAAGAAATCAAGGGAGGGGGAGGTCTGTGACTCATCACAGCCATTTTTTATATAAAGCCAGAAACCACTTTGTCATGTGATAAATGAACCAAGAGTGGAGCTTGACATACAAAAGGAGAGAAGGGTGGAAATTCCAGCCTGAGGAAGGGTGGAGGCTCTGCAAGTTTTCCAAGGACAACGCTTGTGGGGAGGTTTTTTGCCATAAAGCAGCAGATTCAATTAAAGCCATAACATGAACAAATCCTTGGCTTACAGACCAAAGCAAATTTGTGCATCCTAGAAACTGAGAGGGTACATCAGTTTGTAAGAGTCATTTTAGGTGCTAGGATTACCAAGAAAAATAGAGATATGTCCTCTCTGTTGCATGTTGTCCAGTGATATTCTGAAAAGGAACAACTTGCAGTTCCAGGAAATACCAAAGTTCTTTTGGAAGTGAAAATACCAAGGTTTTGGCACTTAAGACCAAATGAGAAAGTTGGGGTTGTTTAGCCTGGAGAAGAGAAGGCTCCAGGGGAACCTTACTGCAGCTTTTCAGTACTTAAAGGAGACTTATAAGAATGAAAGGGACAGACTTGTAAAAAGGGCCTGAAGCAATAGGACAAGGGGTAATGGTTTTAAACCAAGAGTATGGATTCAGACTAAATATAAGGAAGAAACTTTTTACTACGAGGGTGGTAACACACTGGAATAGGTTGTCCAGAGAGGTAGCAGATGTTCCATCCCTGGAAACATTCCAGGTCTGGTTGTATGGGGCTCTGAGAAACCTGGTCTAGTTAAATATGTCCCTGCTCGCTGCAGGGAGGTTGGACTAGATGAGCTTCAAATGTCCCTTTCAACCCAAACCATTCTATGATTCTATGATTTAAATGAAATAAAACCCTGCTGTTGATAGCATTTACACAAAATTAAATTCATGTAATTTCACAGTGTAAGCCAAATAGGACTTGTCCAGAAACACTAAGGGAGCACTAAAGGTCTTGCATCTTTTTGTCATGGTATAAGAGATTCTGTACAGACGGCTCTCCACAGAGGAAAGGAAGATTTGATGAGAAGCCTGAAAGCTGTAGCATGAAGATTAAGAATGTAAGCTTCTAAGCTTTTAGGATGGGGCTTCATTTTCAGTCAGATCAGCAGGCCATTCTGGCTGCTGCACAGCAACATCATTCTTAAATTTGCCACAAGAAAAGATAGCAGGGATGCATGGAGGAAGAATATGGAAATCATTTATACAATCTTTTCAAAAAGATCTCAGTAACAAACTGTCACACAGGGTTACATTTCAAGTAGAAGGTTCCCCTTTCCACCTCAGCAGTTGTCTCATTATCAGGCAGACAAGGTCATACTTGCCAGACATTCATTAGGAAATTTGTCTCTTCTGATCTTTGTGTACAAAATATCTTTCTTCAATGACTGATAGGAAGAAGCACTCACCCCTGGATAACCAGCATCACTAGCTCAGTCCAGAAGAGCTAGCAGCAGCTGACGGGAGGAATCCTAGACCACTACAGGAGGCAACGTCATCCTAGGACAGAGGGCACTTTTTAGTAATTACTATGGCACTAGCTCTGTAATTTAAATTTTACATAGTTTATTACTAAAGATTCATCATTCCAAGTCTGCAGATGCTACGCCTCAGAGATACACATAACAAAAAAGAGCTATTGTTCTACCTTCAAAAAGAAACTACATTAGAAAAGAAAGTTACTTGTGTTGCAAAGTAAACTATCAAAAGTTACAGTTTTTGTGCACGTTAATACAGAGTCTGTACTACTTTTGTCGCATAACCTATGCATCATTAATGCAAAGAATACATACACACGGCAGTACAATTAAGATTGCACGAGAGACTGTAAATTTGCCATCTTTAGGTTTTGAGCTCAAACCCTTTACAGCCTAATTTATATCCATTTCATACACATAGTTCCTCACTGTGGATTTCATTATTTTATCCTGCAAAGACAGGGACTCTAACAGCAGCTTCCCGACTTCAGAAATGAATTATCATCCATTTATGAAATAATTTATTCGATTTGGTCCTCTGCAACAATAGGGGACTGGGCTTGGTGAAGAAGAAAGGTCTATCCCATCTCTCTGTTCCTAATAGAAATTAAGTTTAAGACTAATGTCAATGCTAACACGTTTATTTATGGGTAACTACTTACTGGCCTTTTACTTCACTATTCCTTCTGCAGCCACCAATGGAAACCAGCCAGATGTCTCTGGTCTAGTTCGTGGATGAATTCTCTCTAGCAATGTCATTTACATTTGGTAAATACAGTTTAATTTAGGTTTAGTGTCTTGCTCATAGTCTGTAATTTAGGGTGTATTTGAGATTAGCCAACTCCAGGGAATGATGCTGCTGTTGTTCCTAATACAGCAAAGGAGCAGGACCCTAGCTGCGTGTGCTGTGTACAGATGTGTGGGACTTTCCCAGCAGCGTGTTCTGTGCCTCAATTTGCTCATCAGGCACGAACTGTCCCTTTGCTACATAGATCTGTAGATATCCTTGGGCAGCAATGCAGAACCTGTTAACACATTAACTTTTCAGAAGCTTAAAATTACCTTTGGAAGCGGTTAAATGTCTCCAGCAACCACATGTTCAAGTCTTTGAGCATGTAATCTAAGAGCCTTTGCTCTTGATTTTACATGGAGGCCAGCTCTTCAGTGTCCTGAAAACTCTCTTGGCTTTAAATAGTGGGTCTTCTCTAGACTTCAAAAATGTTGGCAATCAGAGAAGAGCAGCAGGAAATGCACATGTCTGTGGTGTGACAATGATGCAACTCTATGTAGTATATGACTTCCATATCTAGCAATTTTTATTAACACTACATTACCTTTATGACTAAAACCAGTATATCTAACAGTAATGATTAAACTTTTGACTGCTAACCAGAATCCTGTTGGTCATAAATAAGTAAATGTCTCCTTTTTGGCTTTCATATTTCCCATTTCTGTCACTTCAGATCAACTACAAATATTATCTCTGCTCTGACCATGTTACAGTCTACCCTGTTTCCACTGCCCCCTTGCCTAGATGTGTCCTGCTCTTTCCTCCAGCCTCACTGGGGGATGTGGGGCTGCCCTTCCTCACGGCTGCAGGCCAGGCACCTCCACTTGGCCACTGACACACATGCAGTCATACAAAACCCAGGCCTCTGCAAAAACCACGCATGCCTCAGCCTCTGCTCTCTGTTGTCTTCTATTGGCTCTATGCTCAGAGGAACACTGTCGGCACTTCTCACTTACCAGCTCTCTTGCAGGCTGCCTCCAAAGATCTGAGACATCTCGACAGCAGCTGCACCTCTCCCACACCAAATCCTCTTGGAAATTTAGGGAGCATGAATCCAGGTAATTCTACTGGTTTCTTCATGCAGCACTGTGGAAAGGAGAGTATTCAGGTATTATATCTGCTAAATTGCAGCATCCACTTTCTGTTTAATCCTCAGAGCATCCTCTCTAATCCACAGTACTTGTTTAAAACTGTGGGGCTGTCATTCTTTGCATTTTGCTAGAACAGGAATGTTAAGCACTTAACAAACAGGCTAAAAGAAAGATACTGGGTTTATATGCTCCCTTGCATGCAGAAGAATTTTTATTTACTTCCTCCAGTCTTTGCTTCAACTGGCTGTGCCTGAATGCTTTACTACAGACTTACCTCCTGCTGCTGCAAGAGGTGTACATGTGAACAGGCACTTAAAGCAAGAACAGCAGGCTGTTGGCAAAACAATCCTTAAAAGATGAATTTGCATTCATTGACATGATGATCTGTATGTCACCATTGAACAGCACTAACAATGTGGTTTCTGTAAACATTTTTTAAAATGTCAAGCGCTCTTGTGTTTAGTAAGAATACTGACTTAATTCTTCATTTCTTTTCTCAGTCAGACAACTTTGGCCCAAATCCTACAAACACATAAGTAGTGAGTTGGTTCCTGTGAGCTCTGCCACAGCCCTTTAAAGACTATCTTTCACAGCCAGAGCTATTAAAATGAGTCAAGATTACCAAATGGTAAACAAGAAGCATTTCAAGTTTACTTTAGGGTTTAAATAAAGAAGAAATTTTAAAGTAGCACTACTGCTTCTCAAGCACTGGCGAGGCTGTGCGGGACTGCACGGACGCTGCCACAGCTCGTTC
>NW_009720388.1:0-78931 GCF_000703405.1 Apaloderma vittatum
CCTGGGTGTCCTGCAGGGGTGGGGCGGACAAGGTGGAGAGACCTGTCACCGCTCCCCTCTGCCTCGTCCCCTTCCTGGCTCTCAAAAAAAGTGTGTGTCACTTCTGGCTCTTGATCAAAGGCATAACAGAGCTCGTTAAATCCTTTGAGATTTGGAGTTCCTATAGGGCCAGATGGAAATTTGCCTTTCATTATGCGGACGAAAAAGAAGTGACCTGCCCAGCCGGTGGCACTTGAGGCCCTGCAGCTCTCCAGTACCCGAACGAGGTGCCGGGGGGGGTTGTGCCTCTCTCTGCTCACGGTTCCACCTGAAGGAAGCGGGGCACAGCGCAGAAAGCATACAACATACTGAATATTTTGGGTGATGGGGAGAGCAGGACTGCGACTGACCGCATGCACCAGTGTCAGAGACTTCAAGAGGTTCCGTCTTTCACTAACTAAACATATCTTTATTTCTGCGTCTTTCAGTTCTGACTTTGATATGTTTTCCTTCTTAACAGATTGGGTTGTTGTTGCCAATGATCTTTTAAGGAGCTGTCACATAAACCAACACATAAAGCATCTCTCTGAATGTGGTGCTGATGTGTTTGTTCGTCTTTACGAGTCAATCTTAGGAGAAAAAGTACCAGGTGGGAATGATAATTTCTAAATGTGTATTTTTTTTTAATCTCTGTATATTTCTAACCAATAAATCTGGCTTTGCAAAACTTACTACAGATATAGGGGTTTTAAACTGTCCAAAGATAAACATGTAAGATTGTAATTCTTTAAAATTTAAGCAACGTTGGCCTTTTTTCTTTTTTTACTTGGTACATGGCAGCTATGAGGGGAGTTCACTGGTATAGCTACAGGGTGTTAATTGGCTCATTTCTCTTAAAGAAGTGTTAATACTGAAGCCTGTTCTCATAAAATGCTTCATACTTATAATCTGCTAAAAGCTAAACTGGGATTTAACTCTGGTTTGGCCCAACTTGACTTCAGGGACAATAAGGAAGGGCTATACAACTCTGTATTTGTTCGCTTTATAGTGAACTGTTGTGTTTGGGAAGTGTCAAGACTCCTACTTGCAGAAGATAACTGCAAGAGGTATCTGGCAGCTATTAGTGGTAAAAGTCCTGTTAAATGTAAGCCCAGAACTAAAGATAATACTGTTCCCAATTAAATTGGATGCATTGCAGTCTAACTAATTGCTGACAGGAGAAGAAGAGACCCTAAGGCAAACTGCAGCTCCAGTCTGATGATCTGAACTAGCTGGGTGCTGGGAGTGAAGGAGGCAAAGTACTTTAGTAGTCTCTGTTCTTGAGTTTAATACTTCAGCTGATAAAATCCTCACATCTTCCAGGGGGTATTTTCTAAGTTTGTACTCAGTATTTATAAAAGATTTCATACGGCCATATGGTTCTGGAGCTCTTCACCGAGTATACAAGGTACTGAAAAAATACTAACTTGCAAGTGAAAGTTCAAGTAGTTTAGTCAAAACATTTGCAATAAACTACCCGTTTAGATAGCCTATTATTTGTTATTTATTTTAAATAGATTTCATAGCTACTCCTAGAAGCCAGGAAGATGACGCACATAATGTACAAGCGGTAATAGATTCCCTGGCACTGGACTATTTGCAGGTCAGCTTGTCTCACATCACTGGTAAGTAGTCATTTTAATGTAGGCAAACACCAGCTGAGGGCATGGTTTAATTTAAACATTTTCTAAGAACTATATGTTATAAAGCATGTTCAGACTTACATGAAAGGTCTTTCTCCTGAAGTGAACTCTTGCCTTGGATATCAGGTTATGAATTTAAACAACAAGCAAAGAAATAAGTAAGAGCCATCATGTATAACACAGACCTGTAAGAAATGTTAAAGTTAGCAGAAGGTCATAGTTGTCTGCTAAAGCGTTACCCAAAGTCTGTTACTGGCTCACCATTGTTCTGTATGCAGCTTGGAGACTGGTTTTTAAAAGAGCCTTGAATTTCACTTTTGTTACTGAATTTTAAAAAGCTGGTGAGTAAACACTTGAACCGTGTTGTGTCTGTCCTTTGTACAGAGATAATAGCTTTTACTGAGTTTTTATATGTATAGTCTCACATAAGGTAGCCTGGAAGGGATGAAAACTGTTTGCTTGATATGAATTATCGCTTTCTAATTTGGTACCTGTACAGTTCGGCTCGTATGTGTAATCCTGCCTGCCAGGCCATAGCCTTGGTTCATGCTGTAGCTAGTATGTATAAGAATATATAATACCAACTATTCCTGAAAATATTCCTGATTATTTTTGTGTGTGTGTAAGCAGGTATAGCATAAAAAACCTTCACTTATTAGAACTGAAAATATGCAACTTTAGGAAATGTTTAAGTTACCTTAAGCTTACATACGTAGCCATAAATGAGGGATCAGTTGTCTTCTAAGCTGATGCCTTCACAAACATTTGCAAGCATTGTTATCCAGAAAATTCTCTTACATTCTCTTAAGGTGAGAGCATTGTGAAAGGAGAAAAGGAATCTATCAGAAACCTCCTTGAGATATTTGATGGTTTGTTAGAGTATCTTACAGAAGAAGCCAGTGAATCTTCTTCTCAGTATGGAGGTGAGTAGACAGATGTCCTAGTTTAAGGCACTGTGTTCTGCTACTACTGGTTTGTGGACAGCTTACTTACTCTGTTTGTCTGCTATCAAGTGAGCTTGCAGGGAGCTCTGTTGGGTTCTCATGACCATAGCTCTCGATATTCATGGGTGGAGTACGGCTCCCATAATAGGTAGGAACTGTTTCTTTGCCGACTCTCACTAGCAGCTGTGGGGATTGATACCTGTTGGAAGGTGCAAGATTTGTGAAACCTTATTTTGGGATACCCAGGGTGTTTCCAATGAAGCAAAGATTTATTTGGTGGTTTTGCCTTCTTTATAACCTTGGCAATGCAGAAGAGGAGAACTAAAACTGACCACGGGGGGAGGAAACTTCAGTGGCCAAACTGAGTATTTATACTGATTATTGTCATAAACAATAATGATAAAAATAGAAAATGTATTTGCTCTAAAACTTGTTAAAAAGTAACAATTGGAGAACATAATCTTTCTGCTTCACCCTTGTGGCAGAAGCCTGCTCTGGACAATTCAGCCTCTGTTAGTTTTCAACTTGAAAGTCAAATGATTTGTGGTTAGGATTCAGGGCAGGAAATGTTGAGGGAACAATGAGCAAAGGTCCCTTTTACTTACTAGGAGGCACATGGGGATGACTTAAACTTTCCTGGGAAGTGGATCTTGGGAGCAGATCCATAGCAGGGGCTATTTTGAGGAAAAAGCTGAACAGGTGAAGGCAAACTATTCAGCCCTTCCGAGGCATCATCTTTACTGCAGGCTGAGTATTGGTCTTCCTACCTTAAAGCTGATAAGAACCGTCATCACTGGCTGTTGCACCCTGTGAGTAAACAGGAGAGTGCTTGGCCGAGACTGTTGCCTCCTGTCCTGTTCCCCTGTGACTGGCAGAAAGAGGGTGGTACTGATTTTCAGTGCCTGTACTTGTGCTTTTCCCTCTCTCAGACTGCCAGCGCCGCTGCCCAATAGGTGTTAGTGGCTCCATTTTTGTAGTTCTAAGTCCAGGATTTCATTCTTCTGGGAAAGAAGAAAGGGATTATTTATAATAAAATCAACAGGGTATATGATAGCTGTATCGCTTTTCAAAACTTACCACAGAGGTTGTCATTAAATGTCATCATTTTAGAAACCATCATTATAATGTTTTATTACTCTGAAACTGTTTTGATGATGTTTCAATAATACGTTAGTTAATAGGGAGAAGTAATTTTCCTGAAAATAACTACCTTTTTATTACTAACAGATGAGTTAAACGCGCTATCCAGTAACGAAATTCATGAGCAGCTGGAAAGCGATGCTGGTCAGCTTACACAACCCTCAACGTTCTCATCAGTTGAAGGGTAAGAACAGTTCTGTGTATTTGTATTGACACAGCGATTGGCTATATTTGTGTGTATCTGCAGAGTAACTAGTAGGTTTTTAATAGTATGCAAGTAGAAAACATACTGATTACATGTGTCAGATGGAACGTGCCTTAACTTTGTCCTTTCGTTGGGCAGCAAGAGGGCTAAGATTAGATCCACAACTTTTTTTTGCTCTCAAGAGTGCTGATGGCATTTTGTTTCCCTTAAGTTTACTTCACATATGGAATGAAACAACTTGAAACGTGGCCTTAGTTTTAAATAACTGTATTAGTTAAACTGCGTTTGATTTACCTTCATGACTCTACACTGGTTTGTTTTGTAGAGGCTGGTCTCTTAGGTCCCGGACCGCCAGCCAGTCACCTGGAGTTGCCCTCCTCTGCAGCTCCATCTCGTGGACTGAAGGGGCAAAGACTTTCAAAGTAAATGTTTTACAGCTTTATGTTCCTTTTAGGTCCCAGTCAGAACTTCTTGTTCCATCTTGTTATGTAGACGGATCAGAATCTACCAATGAATTAATTAGACTTGGAGATACTGCTCACTCATTTTCTAAGAGAGAGGAAGGTGAGTCTGGGTGAAAAAAATTGACTATTCTGTAGTAACATTTCTAAGCTTTTTGGTTGTTTCTTTTTTTTAAAAGTTATTTCTTTCAGACAAATACTTTCTTTTAAACTCTTATTTTATAAAAATCCCACACCGCAAAAAAACCCCAGCCCACAATAAGCAAACATATGCGTAGCTGATATTGCTGAAGTTAAACTGTAGAGGTCCTTAAGTATTCCAGACAGTTTTTCATGACTGTTGAGCTACATTATCTGGATAAAGGTTGGTTGTTTCTCTACAAAGGCGTTTTATTTTGTTCAACAGAACAAGAGATTTCTGAAGCCTTTAATCTAGTTCATTTATTGCAATGAAAAATGTATTATTTAAGACTGTAAAAAGAGTAGTAAGTTCATTCTTACAGACAACTTGTTAGGATTATGTGCCACTTAAAAACAGAATGGATGGCTCTGGAACAATTACTGTGCGGACTACTTAAATGGAGTTCATTCCTATTTCCATCTAAGTATATTCCTATTCTTACTAGTGATTAATCTCTCCAAGTGGAGGCATAAAGAAATATGAAATTATGAAACTTTTATTTAATGAAATTACAGGTATGAATTTAACAAACTTATGTTGGTTATGGTATGGATTGCTAACACCATGTTATTAACATATCGAACATGGCAATTGTCCATCCAGACAGTTCATAGCAAGATGCTTCACAGTTCTTAATTTAATCTTTTTCAAACACCACTTCTAGAGTTCCAGGTGCCTGAATTGTTACCAGCAGAAAAGGACAAGGGGGTGGAGGAATCTAAAGAGTCAGAGGCTACTGGAGCATCACCTAGACAGTTCTCTGGAAGGGCCAGCGTAGAAGAAAAGGAACAGGGTGAGTATTCACTTTTCTGACAGCCAATCTACCTGATTTTGACTAAGGGGCTCGGAAAGAACCTTAGTCATGGATGGCAACACCTTAGCTACATTGGGAAATAAACCATTTTCAGATATTTTTTTCCTTTTGTCGTCCAATGAGCAAAATACTTAAAAGCCCTTGTGGAAGATCCTAACATCCAAAATCATATTCTCAGGTGGTCTTTCTCTACTGTTCTTAAGGACAGTTATGGCCAGATTGTGGATTGGGGGAATCCTTCTGACACGTGGCAGGCACCTGCTCCAGTTGTCCCCGGCCTCTGCTTACTGTGTCACTGCTTCGAATCGTGCACACGAGCAGGCGTTCCCCCGTGTGTACCTGGAGTGCTGGTGGGGACAAGAACAGCAAATCGAAAGCCATTTACTCTGTATGAACACAGCTACACCCATGCAGTGTGAGAGCGCTATACTCATACACACACACGTACAGTCAGGAAAAACTTGTCGCTTTTAGAAAACTAGTGAGACAGGGAGGGGCCACAGTGTGTATCTCGGTAAACAGAAGGGAAATAACATCCTAAGGCATAAAAATGTTACAGTACTGACCTATGCAATCCAATAAAGGTGGTAGCTCACACTAAATACTTAGATACCTCTATCCACATGCACACAGAACATACAAAACTAACATTCTGCTTTCACAGACAACACTTAAAGCTCTTTGTATTTGTCTCCTAAGGATCAATGGAGTCTGTTCATGCTACTGAACCTCAGCAAGAAAGTTTGAGTGCCAGCGCTACAAAACTTGGGGAACTGATCCAGCCAGCTGTTCCTTTGCTGCCACCATTTCAGCCTTCAGGAGCCAGATCTCATTATCCTGCATGGAGAGGTTATCAGAGCTCAGACTGCCAGCCAGCAGCTTTGGCAAACTGTCCTGGAGTGAAAATTCCTACTGTAAGTAAAAACCTATCCTTTGAGGGGTTTTGGGGGCTTTGTTTTTCTTTTGAAGTAATCAGTACTGCTGTCATCTTAAAACCTTCTAGTATACTTGCAGAATGGGAGTAGCTGGTCTCTGAAGAACACTTCTGAGTGCGTCAGATTTAATCTTCAGTTCAAAAAATTTTGGATTGTGGATTTGTTCTTCACTGACTGTCCTGAAAGGAAGTTAATTTGGGAAATTAATGAGGGATGTGTTAATTCTATACACGTATACATACACATCTCCATAATCAATATAACTGCACAGTTTACAATACAGTAAACAAAATAATTAGTGTATTTTTTATCTATAAAGTCAGCATTGGTTTTATAAGCAGACAAACCTAATGTATGACCTTCCTGACAATGTGCTTCTGTGAATTTCTAGAAAACACGTTGCTTTTTATTTCAGCTTGAAAAGTCACTTGCACAAGAATCTGAAGATGTTTCTGGCAGTCTTCCTCTGTCAAGGAAAATCCCTGGTGAGAGAGAATTTTGCTTTGTATCGGATAATGCTTTAAAGTGTCAAATGTCGCGTTTATTTTTATTGGCACTAAAGAATCATGGTTCTGAGATTACTAGTGTGTTTTTTTTCAGTTCAGCCACAAATTCCTATTTCTATCTCTGTTTTACAGAGAAACAAAAATAGGTTACTTCTAAGCCATTCACTGTGCTGGAGAGAAAGAATCCGTGTCCCTACTTCAACTCCTTTCTCTGTTAATCCAGTCAAGATGGGCCTATGCTACAGAAATCTCTTCTAGCAGATAATTCCCATGGCTGAACTTATTTTGAGCAGGGAAACGTGGACTAAACAAGCCAGTTGCAACTCTAGGGGAAAAAAAACATTAACTGCTATTGTAGAAAAGGTTCAGAAGCTAGTTTTCAGCACTTACTTTCTCTGTTGCCTGGGAAACACTGCTTACCTTCCCGTTTCCATGGCATTCCCATGACACTGAACAATGGAAACTTGAGAAATTACCAAAATGAATGTCACATCTGTGTAACCACAGTTGCTTTGTCACTCTGTTCTCTTTCACTAATTTGGATCCACAGGCCATAGATCATGTCTTTTTTTTTTTAACTTGTTCCCCACAGGAGTAGGCACGGTGCAGTCTGTGCCATCAGCTAACACGTATCTGTCATCTGCTTCTGCAGTGGGAGACAAGGTGGTATCAAATGATGCTGAGGACAACGTGGCAAAGGTAGCTGTTGCTTCTTTATCTTATTTGTGGAAGTTCAGTCAATACGTTTTGGATTTCTGCTTCATTCTTCTGCTATCTTGTGACACTTCTGGGATTTTCTCAAACCTGCGTTTGGCTTGCTTCACTATGCTCTCAACCATGCAATGCTGTTAAGACTATGCCTACGTACAATTTGTAAGTCACACCAGTTCTTTCTGGAGGTGTTTTCTCCAAAAAGTGTAAATGCCAGCACCTATGGAGTTCTAATCTATCACAGCCGGCTAGTTTCTGGTTATCTTTGATTAAACCTCAGATGTATAAAACACAAGAGTACAGTCACATCCTTTCTCTGAAGCACATCAGTATTCTAAGTTAGTAAGAATTTTGGTTTTCTGGGGTTGTTCAGACTCCAATAAAATTCAGATGTTGCTCCCTTCCTAAAGATCACTGAATTGCCTGGCTATATTCTTTCATTTTACTTCCTTCCATTGTCCTTTGCTTTTCAAAAACTGAATAATGCAAAACCTACAAATTGATCAGCAGAGGCCATTCTGCGCTCATAGAAACATGTCTGTAGAGGAAGTTCCTAGCTCTGGAAAACACTGGTTTTTTTTGCCTCCAGTAACCACAAGAGGTACTCACAGACTCGATTTGTTCCAATAGTTTCAACAGCCTTTGCTTCCACAGTTTCTGTTTAAAACCCAGTCTCCATTGAAAACTCATTTTCCATTGGTGCATTTGCAGGTATATGCATGCCAGCCCCAAATGACTGCGGTTCAAACACCTCAGTTACGGGGCAGCACCACGCTGGTGTAACTCACGTGGGTTTGCCTTTAGTTGGCTGTGACGTGCAGCTTAGCCTGTGCCTGAGGAGGTTCCGCATGCTCGGTTACTTGGCATTAGTCTCAGGCTAACGAGGGAGGATGTAGGGATACTCATGACTTATCCTAGACCTTGGTCTCCTTCTTCTGTTGCAGATGATTCGTGAACTGATCTTCTATATTTTTGCTAGCATACTGTTTTAAGCACCGAATTTCTCTGTGGACATATAACTATTTATAAATACATACCCATCACAGGGGTTGAGATGGTTCTCCCATAAAAGCTAGTAGGATCTCTATACTTACATGATCTATGGTACTTCTGAGTTTTACTGTGAAGATCTTAATTTACTCATTTTCCTAGGTTCCCTGTGCATATGGGACTTCACCTGCTTCCTCTTTACACCAACAACTCTCACTTCATGCTGAACAAGTAACAGAAATGCCAAAACCTGAATCTGCATATCTGCCTAGAAATGAAAGGCAAGTTCGTTTTTTCATACTGAGCCAATTTAGCATTTTCATATATTCAGCCACCCAGGGCCAGTCTTCCTCCCTTTAAAATAAGATCTTCCTCTCCTTTGCTGTGTGACAGAAAGATTAATTTTAACAGAAAGATTTTTTTTTTCTCCTGACATATATGCATTTTCTTAAATATAAGCATTTACACATTCAGCTTGTACTTAATCCTATAAAAGAGTGCTCACACAGATGTGAGCTGTATGAGGTACTACTTATCTTCAAGTTTTTAGAATAAAAAAGAAATCTGTCTGTTTTCTGTTTCAGCAGATATGAAAGTTCTACCACAGATTCACTTCAGGAGTCTTTCTCCCACAGAACAACAAAGGAAAAGCTATCTGATCCAGAGCTTCAAAAAGCGTCAGAAAAACTCCATCGCAGGTTAAATGAACTAAATTTAGTAAGTGAAACCTATTATTTGTTGTATCTGAGCAAGCTAGACTTCATAATGATAGTAGAGAGAACCAGAATATAAATTTAATGCTGATAAAAAGAAAATCTGCAAGAAACACGTGACTTTAGACAGTTCTAAATTTTGAATGAACTCTTGAACCTGACGCCCTGCAAAATCTGTCCAATAGATGTTAGAGAGAGCTTTGGGCAGACGCACCAGAGAAGAGTTGACAGATGAAGACAACCTTTCTCAGCACAGTGACAGCATCATGGATTATCGCCGAAGGAAAGCCGAACGAGGTAACACCTTATACTGCAAGACGCAGCTGTTTGTGACCTTGGCATGAAGACACTTGCTCACCTTGAGCTATCTTCAGTTGTCTTTGCTGCTTTTTCCTTTCCCATCCTCAGTATCTCCTGAAGATAAGTGCTGCAAAAGGAGTTTGCTATTATACAAGTCCCAGAATTTGTGACTTGGGGCAGGGATAACTCCAAAGGCAAAGCCTTTAGCTTTTTATGGCTGAATTTGTGCTAAAGCTTTTGCCCCTTATGCTGGGGGTCTTTTTTTCTTATATTTGGCTGGAGGTCTTATTTTTTTTAAGTTAAAATGCTTAATGATTCACCATTCCTTACAGACATGCCGCATCTAAGGTACCCAGGCAGGCCACGATCCCTTTCTCCATCCTCACCCTCATCTCAGAATCAACTCAGAACTGAGCTGGAAGATAAACTTAGTGGTAATGGAGCAGGTCAAACAAGGAAAATACGCAGCCAGTTGCAAAAAGAAAGAGATGAAAGAACAGAAAAAACAAAGGTAATTTCTGGATTAAACCTCTTGTTCACTCTTACCAACATTTATAGTAAAACTGAATGCTCTTACATAATGGAGGTGTCTGGCCTACTTGAGTAATTTTGTACTGTTGAATCTGTAGACTGCCTAGAAAAAGACTTAAACCTCAAATTTTGAAACAAAAAAAAAAGTTTAAAGTGGAAAAAGCACTTTGACCCATACACTGAACCAGTTAATGAGGTGGTCATCAGGACTGAGCAGTTCCCTTTATTTTCTAGACAGTCGCTAGAGCTTATGAAGATGAACTAAGAATTTACGAAGCTAGGGAGAGGCTTAGACTTGCCAAGCTCAGAGAAGACATCAAAGAAATGGTATGTGACGTGCTATTGTGGTTGTTGGTTGTTTAAAGTTTATCTAGATGATGTCTCCAGACACTGTGCACGGCTTGTGACTTCTAGTGGCATCGTTAGAGCGCTATATACTACTGAAGTAGTAAACAGGATGGCTCAACAGTCATAGTTTTAACTACTGGGAAGGTTGGATTTGTGCAAGGATGATTCTCTAATGTTTGGAGTATGGCAAAGGGTTTTTTGCTGCATCCTTACAAGCCGTTGGAACAGCAAAGAGCTCAAGATGAAAAGCTCTGTCAGCAATGTCCTACCAAGGTAGGCTGCACTGGCCCTTTTCACAGCCTTTGCAGAAGCAGACCGTAGGCTGCTGCAGTAGTGTTAAGTGCTGCAACAGAGCAGAGATTATGCAACAGTGAGATTTAACCTTTATTTGAACCCTGACCTGCATTTGCTAAGTTCTGGCCTTCTGGAGAATCCATTGCAGTATGTCCAAATTCTCATTCTAAAGTTTCAAAGACATTTAAGTTGTGATATCCAAACCATGTGATCTATCAGTCTTTCTCTTCTCATACCTGTTCTCCATCTGTTTTACATCTGCTTCTAAGGAACAAGAATACAAAGAAAACACCTTTCAAGAACCTCCAAAAATGCCTCAGCCAGTGAAAGTTTGTTCTAGAAAAACCACACCTCGGAATCCCAAACACAGCCAGTGGATTCCAAAACGAGGGACTGGGAAGCCAAAGAAAGCAGCTCCAAGTAAGAAAACTATACTTGGTGGAAAACTGGCATCTTTTGAAAGCATGTGCTGAACTCCGAGAATAAAGGCATCAGTCCAACGTATACCAGTCAGCTGTAGCATTTTCCCCTTCTTCTGACCTCTATATGTCTGAATTTTTGTTAGGGAAGATAATGCTTTAAGTAAATGTAAACCACCAATGCACAATCAAAACTGTGACCCATCTGCTGCCTCCTTAAGATCCCCTGGATTCTTTTCAAGGCTTGTTTCCATTACTGCTGCTCCTATGCTTGCTCTGCTATAGCCTGAGCTCAAGTCTTGTTTTTGTTTTTTTTTAATCCCCCCCGAACGTGCATCAGATTTAAAATCGGGCTGGTGCTGAGCCACGTCCAGGTGATGGAGCAGAATCTTGTTGGTTGCTCTCACCTTCCTTGGAGGACCCTATCATGGGTGGGGGTGGCAACATTGCTGCTGGGTTTGCTGAGCAAGCGATGCTTCAAGAACAGCCAACCCACAAATCGGAGGCTCGGTTTTAGCGAACGGCATTGGGCACGCTTAGTTACAAGATCATGGCATAATCCCCTAAATACCTGCATGTTGTTCAGGTACGCTGCCTTGTTGTTTTTTTTCTTTTTTTCCCCCCAGTGTTTAAAGGGCATATATTTGATTAATACCCGTTTGTTTTGTCTCCTCATCATCTTTTCCTGCCAGAAAGATCAAAGATGTAATGGGAATGAGCTGGTTGCAAAACAGTTTATTGCTCACCTCTTTACTTGACCTCGATCTGTCACTACTACTGCTGCATTAGCATTATTTTAAGTTGCTGCAGCCTGTGGGAGAGAGACAGATAAAGAAATCACTGATTAGTGATGGTCAGAACCATTTGAAGAAAGAAGGGGATTCCTCTCTTATTTGGATGTGGTGGTGGGACAGAAATAACATCTGAGCTATAAAAGCAGTTCTTCACAGAAAAAAAATAAATTCTTGTGATTACTTTCTCCACTATTGTACTGACAAGGCGATGCGATGTCCTGCTGGGTTTTAGCTTGACGTCGTAACAACAGCACGGTAGTTTTATATAGCGTTCAGTCTAAAATATTTCATAACTTAGGCAGACACTGGAAGAATTTACCACTAAATGTATTCTCCAGAAATTTATTGCTTACATCTGTCTTTACCTTGTAGTGAAAGCAAGAGATGATGGCCTCTTATTTCAGCTACTGGAAGAGTTTCCCCACCTGCATATTTCCCACCACACGATGAAAAAAATGTGGCAGCGGCAGCTTGCACATACTGAACAACTTAAGGCAGCTTCTGGTGGAACTCGACCAAAACTCCAAAATGAAGTGAGCGTTCGTACTCTTACCTTCTAAGTGTCAGCAGGGATTGCACCTCTGACTGAACAGTTAGCAGTCATCAGGCTGTAATCTCAACATTAAAACCAAAACATAGCAGAGGGACAGGGTTTAAAACTTGCACACAACTGCCTGTCCTGCAGAATGATAGAAATAATTAGCTTTTTTTTTTAAACCTCCAGGTTCAACAAGCCCTGAAGAAGCATGAGCTTCTTGTTGCAATTATGAAAAAAGATCAAGACCATAACAAGAGGCTGGTATGTTCTTTGAAGGGTATTTGTTACATAATACAAAAATTTCATGTCCAGCTAGCTAGAACGCCTATTTCCTGGTCTGTGTAAGTGGCTTTTAATCTTACGACAATTTTATGCCTCTTAAGTAGCTGTGGTCTCAAATGCCATGTAATCTGTTTGCTCTGTGGCTAATGAGGTCACTGAATGGAATATTATTACACTGCACTGTTGCTTTAAAAGTGCAAACAAATTCTAATACGTGGAAGAAGGAGAAACTCGAGGCTCCTGGTGTTGCTGGTAAAAACACGAGCTACCGTGGCAATGCTGACTCTTGTTATACAGCGCTCCTGATGGCACCACTTTGCTAAATCAGTGGTGAGTAAAGCTTCAGACCATCAGTACAGTATAAAATTGGGGTAGGGAGAAGATCCTTAGTCTTGGGCCCTCTTTATTTAGCACCGATAACAAAGCTTTGCCTGTTAGAAACTTGGTGGTCTTACAGCTACCGTTCTCCATTTAGCAAGAATTTAAGCAACGTATCTACCGCCAGAAATGGACTCAGAATAAAGTGAGAGAGAAACGCCAGCAAGTTGCTCGAGCCAGGAAATACTATGAAGATTATCGGGTTCAGCTGCGTGCCAAGATGATGCGGGCTCGGACACGGGAAGAAAGGGTAAGTACTAGATGTGGAATTCTCTTTTTTGTTCGGACCCATAGGCCGGTAGTTCAGGTAATGGTGCGAGCAGACACAGAGCAAGTTAAGTGAGCGGAGCATAGAGCTGGGATTAAATGGTTGGTCACTCAAGGCCACAGATGAAAAGGTTCCTTCTTTGGAAACATTGATACTGTTCAGGGCAAACCACTGTAAAACAAGAAAGGCTGCTTTAGGGGGTTAAGAGAAGGAGAGAAAGGGTGAAGTATCAGTATGGAAAAACAGGGCTGGTAACATGAGAAATTGGGGAAATGAGTTTTCAGGAACAGTAGGAATAAGAAGTTGTTACTATCCAAAGAAAACAATCTAAACCTTCAGTTAAGGAAACTGATCAAAGAGACAGCTTTGTTATTCAGTTCTGTTTGTTAAACAAAGTGGACTTTTTGACAGATATGGTCTCTAATTAGGGCTGGACATCAGAGCTACGGAAAGCAAGTACAGTTGTTATACTTTGCAAGAGCAGCTACACAATTCTCACCTTTTTAAAGAAAGGACCATTAGCTTAGTGCATAATCCACTAGTAGTGATTTGAGAGCTGTTTGCCTCAAGCTGTGCTACAGCTGGTAAGTGTGCCCGAGTACAGGCTGGAGTTCCTGCTATGGAAACCTGCACGAAGGTCCTGAGGTGAGACAACAAGCCGCAGGGTAGGTGTAAGTCACAGCGCCTGCACAAAGACCCTGGCTTGCGTTGCTGGGTTTTCTGAAGGGATTTGACATATGCTGTTCTAGCCCCTTTCTAAGTCCTATGAACTTTTTCATGTCAGTTTATTTATTTTATCTATCAGAATTTCAGCTAAATTATTAACACAAATACAGTTCAGCTGTGTCTGTACCACCATTACTAGACATAACTGTGTATTATTTTCACAGGCAATGACCTGTCTTCATGTGAGCACCATTCTGTCAGAAGATAAAGCAGATGAAAAATGTAAATGTATACTTAAAGGTTTCTGGGAAAGATTTAGGTTTTCCTTTTTTAATTGCTGGCAGATATTTAAAAACTTATTTGAAGAAGGCTTAGAAATTCAGAAGCAAAGACTGAAGGACCTGAGAGCATATGCTCAAGAGAAGCGTGCTGAGCAAAGGCAAGAACATCAAAATGAGTTGGAGTCTATGGAGAACTATTACAAAGATCAGGTAAAGCTTGATCTGCATCAAAGATGGTTAACAGTTTTACACTAGAAGTCTTTCTTTTCTTTAATTCGTTCAACTCAAATACCTGTTATGTTTAGTTTTCCATGCTAGCAGAAGCTGTATCTCAAGAACGCCAAGAAATTCAAACCAGGGAGAAAGCACAAGCACAAGTAAGTACTTTTAATTTTGTGTAAGCCTCTTGTCTTTTTTACATGCTGCAGCTAATGCCTCTGTTTTCTTTAGATGCTCCAGAAAACAAAAAGGGAATTGAGATGGAGGATGGAAAAGGAAATACAGCAACTGCAAGCAGCAATAATGCAAAGTGATGATGATACCTTTTTTCAGGAACTAGAAGCAGACAGACTGAAATCTAGAGTTCAGATGGCTTCCTTTCAGTACAGCAAAAGCTGGTTCTTGTAAGAGAGTAAACACCTCTGCAGTGAGATGATGAGAGTCTGTGAGAGCTGCTGCATCAGGAAGACTGTGTGTCTCTTTTTCTCCAAATATCCGGTCTGTCATTTTGACACGTCAGAGGTGTCGCTGTTGGGATCTGTACAGTACTTTTATGATCACAAATAAAGTTTTGAACTACTTTCTCCCTTCTTAGCAAGGCTGAGGTAATGTTGAGCTCCGCACAAAGGAAGTGGGATGAAGTCAGTGTGCTTTAAAGAAATTACCTTAGCGGAGCAGTTGAACACTACGCCGTGCTGGGCCTGTTGTTGCTGAAGGTGAAAAGCCGCACTAACACTTTAGCCAGAAATTAGTGGATTGGAAAGCTCATAAAGAACACGAAGATTTTTTAAAACATCATTAGTGACTGGTTCAAGTGAAAGGACAAATCGGAGGATGCGTGCAAGGAACCTGACATAAAAATCAGTAGTTCTATTAAGCAAGGGAGGGCTACTTACTTTACCCAACACCGTGTTTGCAATTTTGCTGTTGCTGGTTTTGTGGCAAAGCATACAAGGTACTATCTCCTGTGCTACACCTGTGCTGGAAAAAGTAGTTTGAAACGGAAAACAAGGAATATGCTTCTAAAGCAGTAAAGGATAAGCTTCTGCAGGAACTGAAACCTGGGAAGGCAGGTTGTCCACAGGTCCTAGTTATTTTCAGCAGGGGAATACTAATGGGTTTATGCTCTGTAGTGTTTCTGTAATTATTTTAATTGTTGGATTTCACACAGGGTTCTCAAAACTACGTAAGCCCACGTGTAAAGAAGCAAAGTTCTGTTGGAATGGATCTGTTTCAGAAGGGAGGCACAGTAATGCCACATAGAACTGGAGAAGCAGTAACAACCATGTTTGCTCTTAGAAGCAGATTATTTTGGACAAAAGTTTTGCAAGGGTACTTTTATTTAGTACACTGTTTAGTTTTCTTAGGGAAAAACAGATTAGTTCTAGTTCTGACACTGTGAAGCTAGAGTAAATAGTGATTAAAAATTCCTATCATTCAGCCTTTACCTTACTACAGGTTGTAAGGTCTGTTTCTAGGCTGAGTAGGAGCTGACAATAGGCACTACACCTGGCTTTGTAGAAGCATCATGTGCTATAAACAATACCTGGGTTAGCAGAAAATTCAAGTTTCAGCAGCCATGTGTTATGGGCCCTGTGAGATACAAACACCGAGTGGTAAATAACTGAGAAGGTTTTCATCAAACCAAGCTGATAATTAGCAAAGCCCATTATTGATATATTTCCCTCTGCTTGAAAAAAAATGCAGTTTTATCTTGATAATGAGCATGAACTAAAGTGTAGTTTTAAACAGGCTCTGAGAAGAAAGGAAAAAATGGAAAGGAGGTAAGCAGAGGTAAAAGCCACCGGCAGCTGGAGATGCTTCCTTTACATTTTAAACACAACAGGTAGCAGGTAAAGCAGGACACCCTTCACTTCAAACAAACCAACCAAACCCAAAACCACACAGCAAAACACCTCCACAGAACCAGAATGCCACACCCTGGCTTTTTTAACAACCCTTTCCAGGGAGTTACTACTGAAAGCCAGCCTAATTTAAAGTCTTTATCGAAGCGGCAATGTTTACTAGCTACACGGATCCAATTTAACAATTTTACTAAATTTATTTACCTTTTATCTTCCCTTAAGGAAGATCGTTTAGTTCTGCTGAATTTTGAGGAGACACTCGTCCACCAACGCTGAGCTGAAGTCCTTGCCCAGACACGTGTCGCCCCACGCCGGGGAAGCCAACTGTGAGACCTTTTCAGTCTGACTAGAACCTTTAGCACAATCCTTACTGCAGGTAACAGCAGGTAGACAGACACAGTTCTAAGTGTTTTCTCCTGAAACAAAGCTGAGTTAAAAATGGTATCGTTCCATTTTAAAGTAAATATTTAATTAAGAAAAACTGAAAACTTTTAAAACCATTGATGCTGTGACAGTGCAAACAGCATACAATTTATTGCTCAACTTCTGCATGGGTACATACATTAAGTACTTAAAAACCATTTTATACAGATTTTGTTTTTTGTTAAAGCTCATGTAACAGCTGGGTGAAAATACAATGATACCAATGCTAAAACACTCTGTAATAAATACAATGGAAATGATAAACTAAGAACTGTCAATTTGTGGAGGAGTAATTACACTCGTATAAACTCATTACAACTACAGACAAAGCTCTGAGGATGTGGCAGAGCCAGGAACCTACTACATAGTGTAAAGTACAACAAATGGCACCTGTTAACTGTGCGGTGCTGTTTAAAATCTGAAGCGATCGGGGCATGCTACATTAAGCTGTATGATGCATTCTTATGATATAGAAGCAAAGCTCTTACTTCCATCAATGCAGCCAGTTTAAACGCACCAGAAGTTCCACACAGACGTAGTGTTGTAGAACAAGATTTAAGAACGGCTTGTGTGCTCTGGACTTTAGTACAACACAAAAATTTGGTACAAATAAATCAGTTTAGGGAAACTGAAAACTATGTGCAAAAAAAAAAATTAGAATACATACTGTACAAAGCACCATTACAAAACTCTTTACACCGAGAAATTAAATCCTCTGAAACTCAACTGTGTACTGTATATTTGAAATCTACAAAAGTCACCGTTCATAATTAAACATTCATAATGAAAAGCAACAGCATAAAACCAGGATGTGACATTGCTCTAAAACAACTAAAGACTGGATAAAGTAAAACCCAGTAAGAGGGACACATTGAAATAAATATTCACATTAATCATGGGGTGAAAGTCCAAGGTTAAAATGCAATATTAGGCTTAGCACCTTTTTGAGGGGAAAGTAGCTGACATGATCTCGAAACAAAATTTTGCAAAGGACTCAACCCTTTAACATTTTCAGATAAACACCTGACTAGGTGACGAGGTGCTTTAGTTAAAGCTCTCAGTCATTAAGAAGGTACGAAGGCACTAAAAATACTTGGTATAGTCGTCCTCACCTGTCAGCTATGGAAAGTCAAATGTCGATTTGTCTAGTTTTGCCTATAATATATTAAATTTGAAATATTTATCTGTGGCCGTTAAACAAAAAATCTCTATGCCAAACCAAAACATTTGGTAGAAAAGACAGACGTACTGCTAAGGCTGCTGTGAAAACGTACGGTATTTATCTATTCTGCAGAGCTTGTCTCCTCCCTCCTCAGATGGCCATAACGAGGCATTCAATAAATTTACCAGCCTAAGGAGGCTGACAGGAGGCGAACAGAGATGATGTGATCAGAGACACTACAGAGACGGTCTTTAAATAGCGCTGAGGTGAGCCGTCCGGCGCAAAGGGAACAGCGGCATGCCTGGCCCCTGGAATCACCTAACCAGGTCCTGACTTGCCCAAAAGCTCCATCAAACTGGATTTTACATGTTTCGTGTTTCCTGACCAGGGAGCCTACAGCCATAGCCCAAGCAGGGGAAAGAAGGAAAAAAAGGGGGGAAAAAAAATAATAAATCACTTCCACAACGCTGAAGTATTTGTCCTGCAAACAGTGGTCAGAAGAGCCTGTCTCTGTAAAGTCTCTGTAAAAACCAATGCACATCACACCTCAAAACTTGCAGGGGGTGAGAAGAGATCTTTGGGAGTGTTTAAAGAGTGGTCCCAACCACAGGCAGCAGCGCTGCGTAAGAAACGCACTGGGCAACAACCTACTTGGCTCTCCCAGGCAACCCAGGCAGACGTAGTGTCGCTTCTCGGGCAACGGCATCACCTGAAAGCGGCGAATTAGAGATGCCGACTGCGGACGCAAAGGTACCAGCCGTGTTACATGAGTGCAACAGTCCCCTGAAATGAGTCAACAAAAAAGGGTCTGATATTTCAAACCTGGCTGTCAAAGCAAGTTTCTTGGCTTTATGTTTACATCCCTAAGCAGCCTCATCTCTGCAGCGAGCCCAGAATGGGAAGCAAGTCTCTTAGAGCAAACCTTCCAGCAACAGCTGCACGGAAAAAAAATAATCAAATGAACATGCGGATTTGGCTCGCCAGATTCTTACCACAATTCTATAAAAGTAGTCCATTGCCCGCTATTCTAATACACAACATCCAGTAGTAGTTTACTCACTGTGGCAGTCAGATTTGGCAGAATGAAACTAAGTTCAAGCTCTACAGACCAGACAGAAAACGAGCTAGTTCACTGTGTGACTCACACTGCAAAACCCAAACAGCTGTTTACATCCTATTCTTTTAACATTTTCAATACCCTCGACTTTCTTCTCATTAGCAGTGTAAAAATAGTGCAGGTTTGATGATTAAATGTAACTTAAGTTAAAAAAACCACAACACTGACTGAGAGAAAAACACGCCACTTATTCCAGATATTCTCACCGCTGAGAAGAGAATGCCACTGTCTCTTCAGCAGCCTGATTCATCTACACACCACGAGCAGATCACGCAGAGCTTAACTGAGAATTCTCAAACTAACTTCCAAATTCAGTTCCCTCTACCGGTAGTGCATTTTATTCCCCTTCGAAGAGATCAACCCATGCTATATTTCATATATATACTTATTCCATCCCTACAATCAATAAATTATGTGCTTTTAAAACCTCATTTTCAAAGCACATTACACATATTTCAGTTAATACACCATTCTTCCTTAGTTGTAACTTAAAACCCACATGACATGAGCAGCTAGACAACGATTACAACATGTTTTACCTGATAAATCTTTAGCATCAACAAATATATACTGTGATTTGGCTGCATTCAGACAAACTTTGGTTGACTGGACAGGATGGGTTCTGAAACGAACTGCTGACAGACCTCTGCTGTCAGCTATCACCTCATCAGCATGCTTAAAAAGTTGGAAAACGCAGTGTTTAAAGTCAAAAGCAACAAAAATACTCTTGACAGACTTGTTAGAAAAATGTCGTTTTAAAAAAAATCAAAACGTCTACTGTTCATTAAAAAAGGTCTATTCCACATGTTAACACCAGTACTGTACCAAATACAGTATGTGTCACTCACACTAGAAATTTTGTTTAAGGAATCTGACAAGTGTCATAAATAGGACCCCAAAACATCGTATTTGTAATTCATGCTTGAAAAGTATAAAAAAAGCCCCCCTGTGGTAACACTTAAGTTGAATTTACATTGCAGAATATAATGTTTTACTATAAGAAAATGCAGTTAACATGTAAGTGGCTTTAATCAAAAAGATTAACGATTCTTTCAGCCAATTTTACGCAAAGTTAGAATAATCCAAAATATCTTTTCCAAAAATAGCAGGTATAGATGCTGTTCAGTATCATATATTTAAAACAGGCTGAAACGTGACTTGTACCGACTGCTGAAGTTGTGTCTTGGTATCTGAGCATAGAAATCAGGTAGGCAAATATAATAGATTACCTTTTACAAAAATAGTAGTAGTCTTTAAGTATAGAATACTGCTTAACTGTTGAAATGTAGGAAAAGTCAGCATTCTGTATGTTCAAGATATTAGTTTTTAATAGCAGCTGAATGATCCTATGGCAGGAACCACAGAACCTATTTTCTTGAAATAAAAAAAAAAAAAATTAAAAAAATTCCAAAGTTGTCCTTTCCCTCCCAGTGTCCTAGTGTAGAAAAGGGAAAGTTTCCTGTATTTCAAGCATTTCTTGAGTCTTGGCTGAGGGAAGGGCTTTCTGGCTGACAGGAGTATAAATAGAGTCCCAGGTAAGCCTGTGAAGGGTCATTCCACAGCGAACCCACATGTTTCTTCAATGGCAGTTAGCAGCTTCTCGTATAGCTTGTCATAGCTTTCGTAAGGAGGAATGTCTATTCGGTTGAAGCTGTGGACAGAAGGCAGGAAAAAAGTTTCAGCTGTCTGGAACGTCAAGCATCACCCAGCGAAGTTCCATTACATTTCACTTACGGGACTTGCAACAATGACAAAGCGACACTTGACAAGGCCAACAGAACTTCATATAAAAAGCAGTCGCTAGTTTTCACACCTTTACTACTCTGGATAGCATTTATTAGAGGTCAGAAGAACCGAGTCTTACCAGGTATGAGCTTTTGGCAAATTATTAGTGCTGGCATCAATCTGGTGTATTGTAAATAGTCGCGGGCCTGCAGCACCTGAAAATCCAGAAGAGATCTCTACTACTATTGTATCGCATAACGTGGAATTTCTTTGTTGCACTGCAACAACAACAAAATAACTAAAACCGCAAACAGCCAACCAAAAAAAAGCAGCTATGCACAAAGGAAGTTAAAATCATAGATGGGGAGGGACATCCTTTAATTTCTATAGAGAGGGAGTAAAACAAGGTAACTATTGTGTTAACAGAGCAGCAGGGGTTGCAGCCAGAGCTGCTACAACAGAGACCCAGAGCTTGGCCTGAAGTTCCTACGACAGGGCTGGAATCAAGGTGATTGCTTCTGATGCCTGAGCTGCCTGTGGCTACGTCACTCTTAAAATAAAAGCAGTCAGCATCACACAGACCCTCTGCTCTCAGAGTTGCAACTACACTGTGTTGGGTCACAGGCTGGACTCGATGATCTCAGAGGTCTCTTTCAGCCTCAATAATTCTGTGATTCTGGTGTCTTCTGGTCCCAGAGCTGTACAGGTGATGAGGGCTTGTAGAAGACAGAAATGAAGACACAGGCTTCCAGAAAAAAACATTAAGGAGAACCCCACCAAGATCTCCCCTGATCAGAATTTCTTGCCAGAGAAGGGAGTGAATGATTGAAACAAAAGAACCGTTTACAGCTGAATAACAAGGTACTAAGCCAACACACACAAAAGACTATTTGTCATTGTTAGACCACAAAGAATCGCTCTTAAAAATCACCTTGTAATGCCTTGAAGCCCTGCAGAGGCACTCGGGATGAGCCAGTCACAAACTGGAGAAGTCGCGCTCTCCTCTCCTCATCAAAAAACTCCACAGCTTTCCAGAACCATTTCACAATGTTGCTGTCTGGGGTACAGTGTTTTAACCTAGTATTTGCCTTCCAGTCATTAACATCAATTTTTCCCAGTCCACAAATGATGAGCTGTGAATTTAAAAGATTTAATCATCGATCAATATAAAGACAGTTTTGGAGCTAGCCAAATGACAAATAACTGATTTTGAAAAACTGACAGGTTTTATACCAGAGACAAATTATAACCTCCCACTAATCTTACGCAATGTAGAAATATAACTCTTCTCTTTTTTTTAATCTTACTTTTGTATACAATCTATTTTTCAAATGGCTTCAATTCAAATTACAGGGAAAAAAAAAAGTAAAAATCAACCATTTCATAAGCTTATGTGAAAGTGTCTTGAGCTGTCAAATAACAGAAGCGTAGGTTCTCCCCACGTGTGAAAGCGCATGCATAATTCACACCTGAACTCAATATTTCTTTCTGGAGCGCAGCTAAGCACTTTGGCTGGTCCAGCTCTGGACCACCAGAAGTAATTTTGCTCAGCTCCTATCACACATGTAATACAAATCAAGCTTCTTCCCTGACAAAGAGCTTTCAGCGCTTCTAAAATGGAGACGCACACTGGATGAGCTTAAGCTCAACAAGAATACGATTATGAAGACATTTTCTAGGGACTGAGAACATCGGACCTTCCTCTTTCTTATTCCACATCTGCAAAATGATTCTGGGTTAACAGCATGGCTGGCTCGCTGCTCTTGAATGAGAATATTCAGGATAAAAAAAGAGCAATCAGTGACATTCTAGTGCAGTGCAGAGAAGAAAGCATGAATAATTTACCTCGTGGCCATTTTATACGGCTAAAACCTCAGCTCCACAGCTAACCAGCTGTGTATTCCATTTCAGCTTTAAAACAAGCTTGGGATCTCTGGAATTAGCCTTGAGAGGATATTTGGATGCTGATCTTGACATTTTGTGGCACGACTGACAGCACCTTTCTTTCTGCTGTATTTACAGGGCTAATTCAGTCTGGCGTAACTCAGCTCCACGAAACCACTGAGCTGCCTGACGCTCAAGCCAGTGCAGTGCTCTGGGAGCAAGTGTTGGGAGGGAGTGACAGGCTATTTTCCTGGCAACGCTGAATTTAATATCACAAAATTGCACCGTGAGAATTATGTACCCCCAGCAGCAACGCGCTCTGAAACAACCCGAGGTCACCGTGTGTACTTCTCAGTAGGTTCCTCTGGGTATACAAGAGGGTCTCGTCTTCTATCACTTCTGTGGCTGCTATGAAATGTCACCTTGAGAAACACCCTCGCAGCTCTCGGTGCTCTAGCACACGCAGTCGTGGTGATGGTGTGACCTGGTGACCTCTTACGCTAACTGTATTTCTTGCAAGAGCACACCTGCAAACTCCTAAAGCACTGGGGATACAACTTTGCACGTTACTCAGTCTCCGAAGAATGCCTCAAGCTTTTATTCTTACTCTTGATGACATAACGTAACATTAGTGGACTGACCTCTAGCTCTTTCTCATCAAATGTCTTCAGCAGATGTTGTGGGATTACTTCATTAAATCCCTTCTGTAGAGCCAGAAACTGAGCTTCAATTCCTCGTAAAAATCGCCAGTTTACATAAAGTCTGCAAACAAGTGCAAATTGGTTTTGTGAGAGATCTACTCAAATACAATAAAGCTGCAATTTATCCAGCCCCCCCCGAAATGGCCTTACTGACAGGAATACACCACTACTCAAGAGAAAAACCAGCAAGATAACACTGTCAATTACTTCAAATAAGTAAAAGTTCCTCCCCACTGCAGGAAACAGAAAAAACTTTTGAAAACCTATCGATGTACCTGACATATTCCTTTTTGTTTTCTTCTGTCACAGGGATGCTTTTGCCATTGGGTTTCAGTTCATGTTGAATAATTTCGCCGTACGCGTTGTGTTCTACACAAAACGTATGGTCCAAGACTCCTGTGATATCATTCTCACTGGCAGAAAGAAATAAGCAAGTGACTCAGTGAAAACATTCTGCAAATTTATTACAGCCATAATATATCTGACAGACATCACAATTTAGTTTTTCAACGGCATTTCAAATCACTGCTTGGAATCAAAAGATGAGCGCAGATTTTTACTATGTTATATTTTTTAACCACTATCCAAGTTTCAAGGTTACATTTTAGTAACATGTTACTGTTAATAATGGGCAATATTAATAAATTAAAATCTACCAACTGAGCACTTAAGAGATAAATGATTACTGAGCTCTAAAGTATGCCTTCAAGGAGATGAATTGTGCAAGCAAGATGTTTCTTAACTTTGCCTGAGCAGGAGATCAAAATATGTTTCATTTATTTTCAGCTAGATTTAGGAACATTATCCCGTTAACTCAGAGGGAATGTGAGCATTGTAAGATGCAATACACCGTACATACAGAATCCAGACTAAGCTGTTATGAAGATCCGGGTCAACCAACTCCATATCATCCAGAGTGATTGGCTTCCCCAGCAACTGCTTATAGAAAGGCAACGTGAAGCCCCCATCAATATAGTGTCCGTGAAACACAGCCATCCCCATTATCCGTCCGACAAAATGGAAATACGATAAGTGTTCCTAGGACAGAAAGAAGAGGCTAAGCCATTCACCTATACAAGATCCCTAGGTTACATCTGTTGAACGTGAAACAAAATTTCAATATCATGAAAAGAAGAAAAACAAAAAAAAAACAAAAAAAACCCCCCAGAAAACAGAAACATATCCAGAGCTTTTTGTTTTGTTTGCTTTTATACACAGCACAGTGAGTATATTGCTTCTTGTCCAGAAGTTTTATTACCCAGAATCAAAATAAACTTAATTTCTCCCAAAGGAAACATAAATCGACATCTTACAGAAAATTAAGAACACATTTGGGGAGATTCTTTGATCAGTACTAAAAAGAAATTATATGATTGCACACATTCAGTCTCCAGCAATGCTAATGTGAGAATTAGGTTCCGAAGTCTAGAACACTCTCCAGATGTATTTAATTTCTAGTCACAGAACGATCATTTACAGAACTCCTGTTCCCACTCATACCGGGTTGACTGCAGAGTCTGGGTTGATTTGCAGCGTATAGATATCATCTCGGGAATATTGGAAGAGACCGTAATACGGATTCAACATTTCATGTGACAACAGGTAGAGCCACTCCCTGAAGAAAATAAAATCATTTCTTGTGTATTTCAAACAGATGCATTCCTACACCAAGAATCTTTTCAAAATCGGTTTGGGTTTGGTTTTTCAAAAAACTTAAACATAAATGTGAAGGAAGTTACCTTCAAACATGCTTAGATAAGGCTGAAATCAGAATTATTTTTACCAGCTCAGTAACTGCACAGCACCTGACAGTATTTCCCAGCTTCCCAAGATTTCTCTCCAGGTTACTTCTTTCCAAGGGAGTTTCTAACTATTCTTCATCCACTACACACCAAGACAAGGCACCGGGTATTTTAGTTACTATACTACAGAGATACCCTTTTTTATAAACAAGAGAAAAATAACCTCAGACTACTAACCTCTAGGTTTCAACGTCTTCCTTCAAACAGCAGTGACAATTTGCAATAAAACGGGCCACAAAGCCCAGTAATATCCAAGCTCTTAGTACAGTAGTATTGAGTGATATAAAATACCGAATTTTACTAACCAAATACAGTAATAGGTACCAAAAGCCTGTTCTGCAGACATGGCAGATGTCTCATGCAATCTGTAACACGCATTTTGATTTATTTCCAAGTAGTTTTTTTTAATTCAGTTTTTCCTTTTAAAAGACTACTTGAAAATAGATACTTTTCTGACATACAATCTGTTACAGTAATAAATAACGTGAAAGGAAATGGAGCCGATACAAGGCCGGTTTAGGATTCAAAGCACAGAGGTAGCTGGGTGGGGTTAGGGTGCAGGGGGAGAGACTGGAGGGGCTGTTTACCTGGCAACACCTCCATAATCAAGGCCTTCCTCCCCACGAAATTTTATCATTAATCGTTTCCACAGGTCTTTTGGCCTCATCTTCATTACTTGCCTGTAGGATTCCTGTAAGTATAAAACACTTTCTTTTATTAACTGCTATTTACAGGTGGGAAGCTACTACTGTTCATCAGAAATGGAGGGAGTCTCGGACTCTGAGTCTAGATATTAACCAGTTTCTCAAATCACAGACTGTTACTTTGTTTTCTACAAATGCAAATACATTTATCAAATAAAAAAGAGAAGGAGCACCTTCTGTTAAATTTCCAGAGGTGATCAGAATATTCTCTCATATTCTCAAATAACTTATAAAAAAATTAAAATTTGTGTCAGTAAACTTCTGTTTTGCATAAAGGCTCACAATTTTTGCAGTCTGAAAAGCCAACAGCAAAGCTGCTTCTCTGGGTATCACACACGTGCAGCCTTCAAGAAGCATCTTAAAAACAGAAGCATCAATGCCATCCCAGTAAGTCTACAAAATTATTCCTCTACCAGTAAGACTTCAACAAGAAAACTCAAACAGAAAGCTGAAAGAGGCAAAACAAATCCTACTTTTTTTAAAGGAATTAAACAAAAAGAAGTTTGGTTTTTATTTACGTCTACTATCAGTATCACAATCTTTGGCTTTGCAGAACAGAAGAGGTAGGTGTGTCTGGGACCCAACATACTCAACTTAGTTTTCAGAACAAGAGCATAATGATTTTCACTGCCCTACAGCAGCCTTTCCTCCCTTTCTTTTTAGCTGATTATGAACCGATTTGGCTGTCTCCAAAGGGAAGACCAGCACAAATCTTTCTTGGCTGGGAAAAACCGTGACAACACAGTGGAGTCATTGAGCTTGTGAGTGGGGTAAAAATGTGACAGGGCTGGGAGATAAAGTTCTCAAGATGACAGACTATTCTCCAGAAAACCCCCATTAATTCTAACAGAGTTTAATCAATTCAGCAGAATTATTTTGCAATGTTATTCAGCAAAATAAAACACAGATATCCCGAATCTGGGCATCTCTCGTCTTTCAGAAGCCTGGGCAATTCATTAAATTGGCCTGATTCTGGAGGGGAAAAACCTCAACCCACAAATCATCCAAAATTGAGACAGGTGCTAAGCAATCCAAACTCCAAAGATGAATGCTACTCATTAGTAATTTTACTGCCACAATAGATCATTAGTAATTGTTTGGGTTTCAATCTGTAATATTCCCTCTGTAACAAACGTTAGTGTTCTTATATTCACGGAAGAAGTGAGACAGTATCTTCAAACACGTGAAGTGCTTGGGCTCCCTCCTCAGTCCCTGACACAGACTGTACATCTCCAGCCCCAGGGAAAGCTTTCCTCGGTTTTCTTCTTCTCTCTACGGTGAATACATCTAATTTAAGTGCTGTTCTTAACATCCCCTTGAAATGCTTCCTCTTCCCAGTAAAAATCCAGCTTTAACTGCAGACTTGAAGATTTCACCTGAGGGAACGATTTCTTTAGACAGCTATGAACAACCCTTCCCCCCTTCCCTTGGTGTTAAGAAATGGGTCAAATTCTCAAATTACCTCAAAAATCTCCTCCCTGGAGACCTCAATACGACAATGGCCAGCTTGAGGTTGCTGCTGTGACAGCTCTTGCCTCAGGATCTTGAGTTTCTGCACTAGGTCTCGCTTGTACCTTGGCACAGTCAGACACTCTGCCTCATCTGGCAGCTGACAGAGGGACACTACCTGCTGCTGCTGCTGGTGCTGCTGATCTTTAAGTTGATTCTGGCGGCTAGAAACAAACACAGCTGGTTGCAGATATTCAAGTCATACATCCCCCTGCTTTCTTCAGATGTTTCTTAAAAGTTAAGCCTTCGTAACTAAACCGCTTTCAATTTACTATGATTATTACTGCGATTACGCTAAAAATGTCCAGTAAAAAATAAATTCAGAGAGATTACATCCTGACTAAAGACATATGCTTCTGGCTTTCTTGGCAGCTGTCAGTTGGTTTGAGGGTTTGTTATTTCTATTAGTACTACTCTACAAAGTATGCAAAAGGTTACAGCACTATATAATAAGGTATTATCCATACAGTTCTACTGCTAAGCTGCTGACACCGAATTTCTCAGATACCATTTCCACATTTCCTTTGCATGTTTTGCCTTCCTCCATTTTAAAAAGTAGGGAGCTGCCAAACGCCAGGCCTCTACTCTCCCCTCAATACCAGAGTCTGTTTTCAATGGCTTGGCTGAAAAAGAGTACGCTTACAAGAAGATGTTTGTACTGGCAGCTCGGTGAGGACCTTGTCCCTTGTACCTGGCCTAGTCTGGACCGCAGGAATGTGGGAGTTCACATGTAACTAATTGGCACAGATAAACAAGTATTTTTACCAGCAATTCTATGAGATTCTGTAAATCTAACTTCTTACTAGGAAAAGCAAATGAACTATGTTGCAGAGATGTTCTCCCGTGTTGTTTCTTGTGTCCAGTAAGTAGATGCTTTTATAGCTTTCTAGTACAGCATTTCCAAACAACACAGAATAAAAGCTGTATTTTACCTGAGCGATGAGAGTATCTCTGGGTAGAACACACCAGAATACCATAAATTTACGGGATGAACAAGATAGGTTAAAATTTGGAGTGTTTTTCAGTGGAATGTTAATAATATTATTTGATGTTGTAAAAAGCAACAATTTATGTGGAACAAAACACAGTTTTAATATATTTTAAAATGTCAGCCTATCGTATGTTTTGAAATAAAGTCTACTAGAATTTGGCCAACCAAATTCCAGCTCCGGCAGGCTTTGGCCACAGGAGCAGTCAGATTTGGCAATTAAAAAGGAGGGGAGGGGGGTGGTGCTCCCAGTTTGCCTCATCGTTCTGAACGGTTATTCTCTCAGTTGCAAACTCTCTATTTAAAGCAATTTTGCACAAACCACCCTCAAGGGAAACTAACACCAGGCGATGAGGAAATCTTTATTAGTAGTCTTACAAGCCTAACATTTAGAAACCCCTGCAACAGGACACGTAGATCACTTCAGCAGTAACTCCAGACTTAGTAATAACAGCTCTTTACTCCTGGGCTCTAAGAAGGGAATAGCACACAGAAATCCTACTTTGTTACTATGTCCTAGGACAAAGAACTTCAGAAGTTAGCTCAATCGATGCTGTTTTAAACTGTTTTCTTGTTTGCTTCTGTTTTTTTTTTAGATAAGGCCACCTTCACTTTATTTGCAAACAGATCACACTGGCCTTACAATAAACTACAGGTTTTTCAAGTAATTCCTAAGAAATCAAGTAAGCACAATAATTTAGATATACACACCCGATGCGGTCTCAGAATATTCTGGCTCCATGTAATTTGTGCTACGTGATAATTTCACTTATGATTAGTTTTAAACATAAATCTCACAGAAACTATATTTACTTGATATACAAAAAAAAAAAAATCATTGTTCTATTTTCTGCACTCTCTAATTCCATAAAGACAAGCATGTGAAAATATTCCTTGTGCATGCCTACCAGAGGACGTCACAATTATATACTGAAGTGAGCACATGCTCATAGTGCCTTTAAGATTAAAAAAAGACACAGACCCCTAAACACAGAACTAGTCTATGTCAGTCTTAAAGAAAACGTAATCTCTGAAATGAGCATGAACTTTAAATCTATGCATCAAATTAAACCAGTCTAAAACAGGGCAGGACTAGGAGGAGAAAAATAAAATGCCATCCTCCACATTAGACTAAAAATAATCACTGCAGCATTAGCTAAACAATCTGCAGGCTTAAAGTAATTACATCTCATTTCTTAGTTTGTTTTCACAGCTGAATGACTACGCTTGATTTTGCACAGTGCTTTAAGGATATAGTTAAGTACTTCTGAGGTGCCATAACTATCAAAGCCTATCACAAACTCTTGGCCAATATTTTAAAACAGAACTGGGTAACAACTTTGATTATTTTCATAACTTATAATGTTATCACTGGAAAAACAAACTGCTTTACTCAGCTCGATAGAAAAGTCAGTATCACTGAGAGTAAACATGTTATTATGCCTTTGAACCTAAAACACTATCACACCCATCCCACCCAAACTCTAAACTTATTTTTCAGATAATTTACAAAATGTCATGCCTAAAGCAAACTACTTTTTTTCTTTTTCTAAGGAAAAAGAAAAAATAGGGAGGTGGGCTTAAGGGAAAAAAGAGCCCCAACCAATGAAACCCAACAACAAAATTTTCACATATCCTGTTCGGTGGAATACAAGAATAAACACCAGAAAAGATTTATCAGGCAGCAGACTGTGCTGATGACACTGTTGGATGAATTTCTGAAATCTTGCCCTAATGAAAGGCAGATGTACAGCTGAAAAATTTGAGCACACTGTCGTAGTAGTACTTTAAAGAAATGCAAAATCGTTCTGTGACTCTGGAACTTGAAAAATCAAATTGGATTTTCCAGACAAGAAAGCCAGCTACGTATTTGTCCTCCACAGTACATGCAGAACGAGCCACCACGATGCTGCTACCTGTGAACAACAGTTTTTCATATATAGTCCAGTTAACTGAACCTTCTACAGTATAAGAATCGCACTGTTGTAGCTAAGTGGGTCTGAGTTTTTCTTTGGGTAAAAGATAGAAATTTGAATTAACGAACATTTCTGTGTTTCAGAACAAACATGCTCCTCTGATGGTAAGAATCACGTTGAAAAAAAAATTTCTCTGAAACTACCAGTCAAACCAATGATTTCTCTAAATAAAATACATGTTTGACAATATTTAGACTCTTCTCCCTCTTGGTGTGTTAAGTTCAGATGTATATTGGGCAGACACAGGCTAGCCAGCCTTTATGTCGAAAGACTTTTCAACCTCCTGGATATTACTTTCCATTCCTTGGTTTTGTCTTTTCAGTGCTTACTCCCATTATTCTTTCCTTCAGCTTTTCTTTCCAATGATTCACTTCCTTTAAAGGACTATTCCTCCTACTTAGTCCTTGCCCAGGGCTGCAAGGCTTTATCTAACTAAGTCTTCATTGTTTCTTCCACTTAACACCTACTTAAGACTTCACAGGTGTTTCCCAAGACTATTAAAAGGTGTTAGTAGGAGAAACAATAGAGGCAAACTCCCAAATAGCTTGGCAAACTGATAGCCATGTCTAGGAGAAAAAAGGCCAAAAAAAGTTTGCTTGCTTTCTGGTTTCCATTTTTAGCAGAAAATCCCCCAGCGTGAAATGAGTGCCTAGGGAATAAAAACAAGAGCCAAAATTCTTCTGAGTTTCCCTTTCACTTTTTAAAAGTGTAATATGAAAATGTGATATCAAAACACTAAGAAAAAATGAAGTTCCCATTTTATTCTTTTTAGAAAAACATTTGAGTCAAATTACTGAGATCTTTTAAGATCATCCCACCTAGTCTTACTCTAAAACTGAAGGTAGGAGCTGAATTAACTCCTTTATTCCAGGAGAATAGTTGGGCACCTGCACACCCTTGCTGAACTGATCAGTATTTCACACCACTGGTTACTGAACGCAAACTCCTACTTTAAAACAAGTTCTCTATAACTGAATGTAATGTGAAACATAAAGAGAAGAAAGTGTCTCTCTTGCTGTTAGAAAACATCCTATAGGCCAATCTTTTTCACCAGAGAGCACTTTTTTCCCCTTCTGCTGCCCCCAACTCCCAGCATCGCAACAGCCACATTCCTGCCTAAACGCTGCCAGAAATTTATTATTTTTTTTTTCCCCAGAAACAATCAAACCTGTCTTCTTGGCTGTCTAACAGAGTAGGTCGGTAGTGTGTTAAAGAACACCGCTACCATGCTTTAACTACTACTGAATGGCAAAATACAGCCTGATTAAAAAAAAAAACAAACATCAGTCACGAGTCACTTTCTTTCCTCTGTTACTCTCAACGTGTGCCAGACACTTTAGACTTACTTTAAGACTAAATGCAAGTTAGCAGATAGCCGTGGATCTGTAAACTGTGTTGTCCTGTTGTTATGGTCAACAAAATAAACTCTGCCTGTTGCTGTATTGCGGATCTCCCATCCAGGAGGCAGAGGACCAAGCTCTTCACAATTGATGTTGCTAAGATCCCTGTGAAAACAAATACAAAAGGAAAAATACCTCAGCATTTGGCCTCTGAGCCAAACAAGCGTAAATGTAACAGAACAATTCCATGAAGTCTGAGAAAATGTATTGTTTCAGAAACTTGATCTGTTCAGCTGGAATCTCTACTCCCAAGGTGCAAGCCCACCAAAGAAAAAACACACCCCAGAACCCATGCCGTGGGGGAAAAAAATAAAAAATCTAATCAAACAACCTTCAGTTTTACAAACTAACTTCAGATGTTAAATTATTACAGGATTAAAACTAAAATAAAGACTGTTGCCGTATCTGCCAAAATGGAATTGCGGCTCTACACCAATTGTGATAGAAAATATTTCTAAAACAACATTAGTCACGTAAGGAATTCTGAATCATACTTTCAAAAGTCCTACAAAACAAAACTATAGCTCTGCAGAGTTATACTTTCCATGAAGAATTACGCATGGGATGTGTGTGTATCGCTCCGGCGGTTTTGCCCCAACACCTCAAGTACTAGTGGGAAGCAAACAGCCCTCTGACAAACATTTCAAATAAAATATTTTACTAAGAATGACTCAGCTCTCCACTGAGCAATGCAGAGATAGCTTAACAGGTTCTCAGAAAAATTCTGCTGAAATTACCAAGATGCAGGTTCATTCCAAAGGTTCACGGAAAACAAACAGTAGTCTTCAAAAATGTACACATACAGGTTTTTTTTTATGTCTACAATTCACACTTCAGATACCTCGCAATGTTAAGGTGTGAGGATTTCTTGGGTTTTTTAAAGAACAATCAGAAGCTAACAATTTCCTTTATCGTTCTTTCCTTTCAAACACATCAGAAATAATCACACATACAATCAACTACAATACATACACGTCTATTGTGCAAATAAGGACATTAAAGTAAAAGGACACTTCAGATTTATTTTCTCTTAAGTGTAAAGATAGCTGCAACAGAAATAGCTGTCTGAGTGTTTTAATCACAAGTCTGTCTCCATCAGCTTCTCTACCTGTTTGCCTCTCTCCCCCAAATTCTTTCCTATTTATATGCTGCTGATGAGATGCCTGGAAGCATCTATGACTGCTCTAGGAATATTTGTGTTACAGCATCATAAACATAAATATTCATTTCTGCTCTGTAATGGGAAACCTCCTGTAAAAAACACATGCATTTTTAATTGTTTGCTACCATACTCAAACGTAAAACACTTTTTGTCCCTTCTTTTTTTTTTTTTTTTTTAAAAAGGCAACATCTTGGCATTTCAAATACAGCTCACCACTTCAGTTTCCAGGCTTTTTATAACCCAGGGTCTCCAATTAGCTTCTTCAAAATCTACCAAGTTTCTCATTCCTTGAGTAAATTACATTTGGTGGTCTGAACATGGGACAATGTTTCTCACGGACAAGTCAATTCAAGCTAACTCGATGAGACTGTAGTTCACTACGAACAGTGTGCTGAACACACAGCGGGCATCCATTAGATTTTCCAGGTTTTCCCCCTTGTCTGCTCCTCCATTAAAATTTATCATATTTGTCTGCCTATTTGTCACAAAGATTGCTCTTCATAAATATATGCTGCCAATTTCTCAGGTCTTGCTAACTTGCAAAGTCTGAACTCAAAACCAAAACAGTTTTCACTGAGGTGTCTCAATAAATCTACATTTTTGGTAACGTTCAGATCCTCCTTTTTGTTTCATTATTTTTGCAGAGTATTAAAACGTGGACTTGGCGATAATTCATACGCAAGATCTAGGATCGGTTAGCTATACCTGTTTTCAACACACTGCTATAATTTATATCTTTATTTTCCGTCTTTGCATTAGTATATTAACTTGAAGAATTGAAGAACATTTATTTTGGTGAATGATTTGTTAAAAGGATATATTAGGGGCCAATAGTCAGAAATATAACATTAGAGAGAGAAAACTGAGGAGACTACTGCTTCAACTGTTTTGACGCTCTAAGGTACCTCCATTGTTTCTTACCTAGGTACTCTTGGATCGTGCCACGTGCTAACACCAGTCTGAGTATGCAGAAAATAGACCTGACCTTGCTGAGTTGTCCTTTGTTCTGTGAAATCAAGATAAATTAACTATAAGAACAAAAAAAAAATGCAATATATAGATACACAAAGATGGATTTTTCCAAACGAAACAAAAGTATCTTCATATAGAAGCAGAAGACACAACCCATTTTCCCAGTTTCTTGAAAGGCCTATAATTAAAAAAGAAAAAATTTGCATACCATATCCTTCAGGTAAATCGGGAGGAGTGTGCAAGTGTGTCCTGCTCATGTAATTTCTGTGCCTCTGTGACCGGACTCTCCTCTCTGCCAGCCGCGGATCTGACGACTGCCCGCAGGTTGCGCCGTTCGTTCCTGTAATTGGAGTGTTCTCGTCCACGAAACAGCTCAGCGGTCTGCCTGGACTGGAGTATTCAGATGCTGGCCTGCGGGGAAAAAATGTGAAAATTGCATTGCTGACTGGACATGGAGCTACAGGACACTCTTCAGGGAAGCTTCATTTAAGGGCTCTTGGGAAATCTCTGTCGACAGCAGAGCTGAGCACTTGACTTGCTGAGCAGGACGCCTCAACAACAGGCAAAGGGCTTCTGTTCTGTGCTCACTGGTTCATCCCAGAGTAATTAGTAAACCTCCTCATCTACCTTAAAGTCTGACCAGACACTTTGTGTATGATGAAGATCGTATCAAATACTCACACGAGCAGTTCCAACCTTAAACAGAGTGCTCAGAGTAAAATTATTTTCTTATTTTTTTTCAAATGAGCAGCATACAGCCCTTGCTTTTGTATGTCTGAGGAAGTCATCAAGCCTTGTTATTCCTTCTAATTTTTAAGGAAGATCATTAGACAAGGCTGGTGAAAAAGGGCTAAGAAAAGATTAAAATAGTTGCTCTTGAGAGCTCGACTGCAAGAGGAAACAGTGAATTATGTGGGTTCATATCTCAATGCTGCTTTCAAAAGGATTTAAAATGGGTTAAAAGGGGGATTTGATATGGACGCAGGAAATCCCAGAAACAAATTATCTATTTTGCATTTGTTTTTCTGCTGCAAATGTGTCTAGAGCTTAGAATAGGTATTTTAACATAACAGGAAAAATACAGATAAGTAAATTAAAAAGCTGTTCAGTCCCTTCACTCACTTGAAAACTGAGAATGTATACCAGAGCTGGCAGTGTTAACAGTAGAGTATTTTAAGTCAAATACATCTATACAGAGACTGGAAAAATATTTATTGAGGATGGAGGAGACAGTCTGCAGGCACAGACGGTCTGCAGAAGAGTTTGAAAAACATGCAATGACAGCGTCTACATCTCAGCTAACAGCGGAACTTCTTGGAGGAATACCTTCACAACATGTATCTACACTTATCAGAAAAGCTGATCGTAATGATTTCAAAACATACTCTGGAACAACTGGCTTTTAAAGTTCTGGATTACGTGGTCATAGCACGTAAATAGACAATGTCTGCCAGCTATTTAAGATCTCTTCTCTTCATTCCTGACGATGTCTGCACATTGTAATGTCTGTATTTACAGAGCTCTACCATAGCAGCTCTACAGGAAAACAAAGATGCTAGTATTAGGAGGGGAAAAAAATATATAGTCAGAATGATTCTTCTGAGTTAAATATTAGGCAGACTGAAGGAGTAGGATGTTAGAGAAGAAAGGCATACAGCGCTTGCAGAGGGACTCAGAGGAATGCCAAATAGCCCTGTTAGAGCCATTTAGAGTCGCTTGTGCTCAGCACTCCTGGTCAGCAAGCAACCTTCACCATTGCACAGTCTCCTGAATAATTTCTCACCGTGTTGGTCTCTCCCACTGAGTTGTTCGTGTAATATGATTTAAATACTGGATCCTTCCAGAAGCAGTCCTCCGCTCCTCCCACCTGGAATTCAGACATTGAGAGATAAGGCAATGAGTGGTATTTCCAGGAAACCGGGGCACAAAAAGTTTCCACCATAAATGCCAAGTCAGGAAGACTTACACTATTATGAATCATGTTAGCTGAACAAGGTAACAGGAAACAACCAGAAGTTCAACTCAGAATTGATTTTACATATTCTTCCCTTGGAACCAGGCATATCATTAACAATATCACACCTTCATGTTCGGTAACTGTTTGACTTCTAATTAAATCCAAATAGTCACATGAAGAAACTTACTGAAAATATCAAATAATGCATTTAACTTTTGACCACTGATTCTAATAAGCGTTTTCATAGTATCTTCATGCACTACTTGCTTTCATTTAAAAGTCACGTTCAAATAAAATTACTTCTTAATTATTATTATTTTTGCCTTCCAAAATACACAGCTATATAGCTAGCTTTGCAGTTACACAATTAAGCAAGCAATATTTATACAAGAAACATCCTGAAGTGAAAATTTAAAAGCATTTTCAAAAGCATTTTTGACTTCTCCATACTCCAAATTAACAAAAAGAATGCTGTTTAGGACTTCGACAATAATTTATGTTTCAAAATTCATCATCTGAAAAAACAGCTTCTCCTGTATTTACTTGCCAAGAATGACATTCAGAAGGTCTGTGTGTGCTCTGAAAAAGTTGATGACAGCACCAGAACCTAAAACAGTATTTTTTTGTGTTCGCCAAACTGTTTCAGGTGTTAATGATGTCATTAACTCTCATAGGAACAAATCAAAATCCTAAACCCAGTCTTTGGCAGGTAAATACAGCAAGACCTTAGGCCCCATTTACCTTTTCCGATCATGTTTTCTTCACTACGATTTACATGGAAGAAAACACGATCCATTTTTATAACAGCGTATACGTCTGCACAGCGCTGCTGAAGGCAGCCGAGCCTGAGCCTTCACCACCTTGCTACAGAACTACCGTATGGGTGAAGTCAGCTTGCTGGCTGTCGTTTAACCTCATATTAGCTTATCAGTTCTGTAATTTGAAAGACATATGTCTTCTTAGACAAGTATATTTTTTAACATATTTACTCAGAACAACACCTTCCTTTTTCCAAGAAGAGACAAGAAAAGGCCAAATATTAACTATTCTGTGTATCCTAGCTGACTTATCTCCTGCTCCTAAGTTCAAACCTGTAGAACTCTGAGCGCGAGAATAAAAATAAATTAACCTATTCGTGTACTGACTTCCCGTTACTACAAAAGTCTCTTGTATGAGCTGTATTTGTATTTACATCACAGTGATGTCAGCTTACCCATCTGGTAAATCGTTATCAAATAACCGACTGCAATCCACAACTTGTCCTCCTGTGCCTATTCGGTCTCTGGACTGAAGACTTACTATTAAGATAATAAAAGAATTATTAAAGATATGACATCTGAATGCAAAATGCAGTTACACTTGAAAGAGAAATGGTACAACTGGGAGGACTAAGCTGAGCCACACACTGGCTACAGATCAGAGAGTGTTACACAGAAACAGAGTATGCTTTCATCCCCGTAATTCTCTGAATCTTACTTGAAAAAAGTTAACTTAAAGAATACGAATGCAAGTTAAGGCAAAAAAAAGAAGTTAACCCTGACGCTGTCGTTAACTTTTCTGCACAGGAGTGGGCCTGGCAGCAGCAGAGCCCCAGCCTCACGCACGCCGGGACAGCGAGCAGGACAGGGCCCCTGCCACGCTTGCACTGCTGACAGAAAGAGCTAAAATAAGAAATCTCCATATGCTTTTGACTCCTTGTTATGTATTTTATGTGCGCATGGGATTCAACATCCACACGTACACGCACAGAACCAGGTACAATTTAACTGCGAGCAGCGCTGCACATTTGGTTTATCAGCTACTTTCAAACGCCAGCGGCAAGAAGTCAGATGTAGCTCTCACACAAAGCAGAGCTCAGCACCCGGAAAAGCTCTTAGTGCCCTCAGAAAGACTGTATTACTTTTTAACTTTTTTTTTAATGTTTCATTGTAATGGATACTTATGCCTGAAGCTTTTGTACTACAATTATGAAAACAAAGATTTTTTTTTTATTTTTAAGACAGCTTTTGTTCCCAGTATCATAATTTGCAAGGGTCCAATCTGATAATTTATGACACTTGTGTTCCTGTGGCGTTGTTTTGGCTTTTTTTTTAATGATGTGTTTTTCCTTTAACAATAAAACAACTGCTTAGAAAGCTAAATACATGCTATGGCCCACATTTCTTGAGGTGGCACTACCGCACCTCTGGACAAGGTATTCAAGTCCTACTTAATGTATGTAGTGAAATAAAATCACAAACCTTAACCTAGATACAACCAAACTTTGGATCACAAAGTTAAAAAAGCAGTTTTTGCCAGAGAGCCTGAATTTTCAACAAGCAGGTTTTGAAGCTCAGGATTTTGAGCCTTCAGCAGACCAACACAGGGATCCCTGCGGCACCTGCTTGCTTGACCCCTCCATCAATACTAACTTTCAGCCTTCCATGAACACTAAAGCTACAAAGCAACATCTTACAACACAAGACACCTTAAACTCAATTTCAGCCAAAACAAAATCTACCAGGATGTGTTTACTCTGCAGCAAACCCACTCACTACAAGTTCACATCATGGCATGTAGGCAAGGTTTGGCAAGCAATACACACAGACAAAAATGAAACTAAACAAAGGCAATTACCTCCTCTTTGCCTACGTGAGGACCAAAATTTGGGCACGGCTTCATTTTGTAATGAGTAAAGACTCATTTTTTCTGCACCGCCACACCAGAAATAAAATGGTGGCACAGAAGAGAGCTGCAAGATTAAGACACAGTTCAGGTGCCCTTTCCATCCACCACTCACAAGCGTCCCCTTTTCTTCCCCCCTTTGGTGATGACCCCAGGTTTTCAAGACAAAGATCCCCTTGCTCCCTGGCCCAAATCATAAAGTATACCCCTCGTGCACCTGATTTGTAAGGTTATCATCTGCTGAAGGTATCAATTAAATTTTAGGATTTTTTTGCAATCTTGCATAACTTCTTCATTTAAGCCAGTTTATCACAAGAAGTGCCCTTTGCATCCACCACTCACAAGCGGCCCCTTTTCTTCCCCCCTTTGGTGATGATCCCAGGTTTTATCCCCTTGCTCCCTGGCCCAAATCATAAAGTATACCCCTCGCGCACCTGATTTGTAAGGTTATCATCTGCTGAAGGTATCAATTAAATTTTAGAATTTTTTGCAATCTTGCATAACTTCTTCATTTAAGCCAGTTTATCACAAGAAGGACTGAGAGTGTATTTATAACTTATTCTGTCTTCTTACTTTTAATCAAGATTGGGCTCATTCACTTGTTCAAATTGTATTATCGAAGAAAGATTAAAATACAAGATTAATGACAACAATTTACATAACGAGACAGGAGTCTTTCGAATCTTACCAAGGATGCATTAAATTAAAACATAGCCATGACCGAGGAAACCTGACCTTTTTGATGATAACAGTGGAAAGCAGAACATACAGATTTGTTCTTGGTCTCCACTGTAACCTCACAAGCTGTGTCTTCCCCAGGTTCGAGGCATGATCCAGCAGCTCCCGCTAATTAGGGACAGCCCCGACAGGATGCCAGAAGAGCTAGTGCTGCTTTGGCTGTACTGCTTCCCAGGATCACGTTGGGTTAAGCCAGCTCACCAGTCTAGTTTATGCCCACACCACTGACTAGTTGTCGGATAACTAGTCACCTCTCAGGTGTATTTGCCAGCTCACATTGCACGGAATTTGCCCCAGGCTTCCCACCTGGCACCTCAATAGCTTTGAGACCTTTCTGCTTTGGGGTGGGGTTTGTGCTTTTGTTTTGTGGGTCTGGTTTGGGTTTTTTTTGCTTAACTAATGCTAGCGTTCTCAATTCCCGATGACAAGGATGCATGTTGTGTACTCTGGAGGGCAGCATGAGAGCACATCACGATGTGAGGGTACGGTCCCTGCCACTGTCACGCCGGAAGGACTGCTGTGGGCAGAGTGGATCTCTGCTGGTGGGAGCAGACCCTGCACAAGCTCTCCTCTCCCATCAGCTGAGCTCAGCTGCCTCTTAAAAGAAACCCCAACATCAAAATCTCAGTGTACGGCATGGAGGACCAAACGACCAGTATACTGGAGCAAACCACAAAGCAAACCAAACTGACAGCATCATACACTCTAGAAAACAGATGGGTTTATCCTCTACTCTTCTGTGCAAGCTCAAGTGGAAAATTTAATATTCAAGAATGGCCTGAAGCGTAGGCAACGCACTTAGGATTCCACATTTCTACCAGCGTTTGACTCACCTGTGCCACCTCACCCTTATCTTAATGTGTGCAAACACACTTGCAGATCAGATGCTAGACAGATGGTTAAAGCAACATCAAGAGGTAAAGTCATAGGTATTACCCAAGAGAGCGCTTTGAGGAAAGCAAACAAATGCAGTAAAGTCCTTATTTGCTGACTGATACTTCAATCATTTTCCCTGGCTGACAAAATAAGAATGCTTCTTGAATATTATTTGAACTAGGAATTGGACACAAAAATGAGCACGCAAATTTGCTTTTCCTTCCCCCATGCCCAAATATTCTCATTAACATCTTGCTATTAATATAAAGACTTCTTATCCTAACTTTTTCTGACCATTTTTCCTAGAAATGCTGCCTTCTGAAACAACTTACAATGCACCAAAAATAGAGCGTTTATGAAGTCATCCGTGGATACTTGGGTTTCAATTTGACAGCTTCTTTTTAATTCTTAAGTTTCTTAAGGTTTATGAGTTAGCAGAACAACAAAGCACAGACTGGTGACAGACTTGTTAATAACCCGTGAAAACAGAAAATGAATTGACCAGACAGCAATTCACTCCTGTGACAGCAAGATGTTTCACCCTTTTGCAAAGCCTACAGGAAGCCCAGTTTGCTGGGAGTTAGTTTTTCACAAGGAGTTCATGCTTTAACTGTCACCATCCTTTACGGTGACATTTAAGGCTTTCTAAATAAATTTCGTATTATCCACAGTCTTATCTGTCTCAACACTTATAATAATATTTTGTAGGGATTATTTTGTGGAGGTTTTTTTTGGGAGGGGGGATTGGCATTCCGTTTTGTTGTTTGTTTTGGTGTGGGGATTTTTTGTTTGTTTGTTTTTTCCTTTTAAATTCTCTACATACACACTTGAAGCTTGAGGTTCAAATGGCTCTGGCACTAGACAATGTATTTGAAAAAAAATAATTTCAAAACAGAAAACTGACATCTAGGAAGGCTACTTCTACAGCTATGATTAAGTTCCAAGAGAAGTAAAAAATAAAAACCCTTACTTACCTACTATCTGTCCTCTAACAGTATCATTGTCGTTTGGCCCAAGCTTGCACAGATCCAATCTCTGATCTGTGAAACAAGGACACAAAAGTTTAAGCCATAGAACACTGAAAGGCACATCGAAGTACCAGCACAAGAAAACTCAGCCTAATGTAAGATAGTTAAGACTTCAACAGATGGAGGAAGGGAAGTAAAGCTAAAAATCTTAGCAAAAAACTTAATTTTTCAAAATTTTAAATCAGAAAACATGACTAGAGTAACTTCTGCTTCAATATTATTCGTACTTCACAAAGCTCTTTTGATGAATAGGAAATGACATTATCCTAGACTGGATGTCTAAAGTGATTGTAAGAAATATTTTGAAGTCTCTTCCCTTTGAAGACCAGCCACTGTCATAATGCACTTCCAGTTCAACAACTCATACTCTTACAGCACAGAGATAACCTGCAGCATAGATCCACGTGCTCCACACTAAACAGGTAGAACTTTATGAAATTGAGCAAAGCACAGTGCACTGAAGCACTGATCTAGTGACAAATATTTAAAAATGAGAACTTCCTTCACTGAGAAGCCTGTTACTGAAAGTAAAATCACAACGCTTCTCTACCAGCACGTCACTTCTTTCTTTGTCTCACTTGTACAGCCAAGCATTGCTCTTCCATCACAACTGTGCGCCTAATTTTGTTCACTAGTAAATGGCACCCATTAGGATAATGAGCAAAAAGCATCTTACATGTTAATTAACCTTTGAAAAAGTAAATACGAAGTGCTCAAAGTGTTACTTAATATCTTATGGCAAAATGTACTAATTAATTTAAGACCCATTAATTTTTAAACTACAAATTTGGCTTCAAGATAGATTTACTGGTTTTTTTTATCCCTTAAGACTTGCATTTTTTAAGGTAATAAAAATATAATTTGAAGGTAATTAGAATCTGTCTTCCTTTGGAATTCCAACAAGCTAAGTTCAGTCTTGTCAATCCAGAATCAGACGGTGGCACTGAAGTTATCAACTGTCCACGGTAACATTGAAAAAGGCAAAGGTAAGTTACATCTTTAACCTACTTGTGTTACCCTCGGCCACAAAACACTGCTACGAACTACCAAAGCAACTGGAACATACAAGCTTTATAAAAAACAACAAAAACCCAATTAAATGCCACCCTTTGAAAGTCTGTGCATGAGAGTTTGGTCTGAAAGAGAAGAAACTCTAGTCTTTAGCTTACTTACAACCAGTGTCTTTAAGGCGGTTGATTGCGTTTGAAAGAAGTCTCACACACCCCAGAAAACCAGCTCCCTGCTTTTTATGAATTTTCTTGTGATTCCACACACTGATTGTTATCGAGTCCGACTTCCCAATGTATCTGAAAAATGTGCAAAAACAGTACTGTGAATGGCACTTACTGAATACTTCGAAGATGCTCCAGAAATCACCTTGGAGGAAAAAACAGATTATCAACCAACATATTAAAATTTTAACACACACACACACACACTGTGGCAGCAAAGGAGATTAAGTCATCTTCAGATAAGATGTACGCATTGTACTTTGATGAAAGCATGTCTTATGAAAGACTTTACTTCAATACAGACTAAGCCAAAGTCCTGATTCTGGAAGAATCCAAAGCCTACCAAAATCCACTGGAAACAGTAACACAAACAGGCTGTGGGCTGGCCCGGAGACCACATCTCTTCAAGCAGCTACAAACATGCTCAGAGTCATGCCTATGCTCAGCCTAACCAAGGAGAACGGCAATGCTCGTGGCAGCAGGTGTCTGTGAGCAGCGCGAGCAGGCAGCGCGGAGCAAATGCCAGGGCAGAAACTATCGGTTCAGAATCCTTCCGTAGCACTTCACCTGCTGCTGCTTTTCGGGCTATTCTTGCAATCACTGGCAACGCAAGTCACCCTCCTTTAGAGCTCTTCTGAGCGCTCAGGGAAAAGGTAAGGTAAACCTAGCACCGCATCTGCAGTCAGCACATCTTTGGGAAGCCAATTTCCTATTCAGAAAGCTTCAGAAAGGCCCTGTTTATAACATACGTTACATATTGCGAACGTGACCCATTACAAAAAAAGTTCGTACAGTATTTTAGTCGAGATGTGCTACATTGCCCTCCTGCCCCGCGCTCACACGGGGACGGGCTGCTCTCAGCAAGTTATCACAGAAAGGCTTTGCAAAACCCAGATCCGCATTTCACCGACTCGGGGAAATGCGGACACTGCAAGTTATTGTATTTTTGCTTTTTTGCTTGAAGCTTTGCTCTTCAGAAGCAATTACTTTGTGAGCTAGTTTTTGTTTTCAAAACTTTCAGAGGACAATTTCAAAACACCTATGATAAACCAGCTATTGCCAGTACTGAATTATTATAGTTATTTCAAGTTGACGAAAATGAATTTGTAACTATGGCTTCGATCCCAAGAACTGCTTGTAGTCTTCCCTTCCCAGACCACAGATTCTCGCCTTTGGCAGCTTAGTTCCAAGTGCCTTTTGTTTGTTTTTGAAGGAAAACTGATCTAACAGACCCAACCAACCTATGTCTAAATACATCTCCCGCACTGACTGAGACTGTATCAGCTTTAAAACATAATAATATTTCCATCAAGATAGAAATGATACTGTCAAGGTTGGCAAACCAAACAGTTGAACTAACTGCCATGGCTTAAAATTGCAGCTGTGATCAGCACGTTCTCAATTAACTCTTCTCCCGTTTTTCCTTTTCCAAAAAGTAGAATTTTGACAACTTTTTTCCCACCTGCACACTGGAGCTGACCCAAGAAGTAGGAGACAGAAAAGCCTAACTGCAGGCACACACCCATGAGCACGGTTTAAAATTACCAGTGCACATTTGAAAGGGAAAAAAACCCAACCCAAACCACCACAACATACCAAAGAAAGCCAAACAAAACACAAACTTAACGCAAAAAAACCCTAAAGTTTTTGAGTTGTAAACTGATCGCATAATATAGGTCAGATTTTTGGCCTTACAACCTTGACAATGCCAATTTTGCATAAAGAAACGAGAGATGAGGATGGGTATTCACGTGCACAGTTGCAGTCTACAATGTTTCATGTACTTAAAATAAATTCTCATGAGGACAAGCTAGGTGCACTTAAAAAATAAAGACTTATCATGACCTGTCTTGAATTTTCCAGTTTTCCTTGTTGCTTTAAAAAAGTCAAAGGTATATGGTTAAACACAATTTCATAACATAACAGTTTGAATAATATGTAGAACAGCTGAATATACAACAGAGTTTCCAAGAATTACTGTAACATTTCAGGCTAAGGGTCTCATCGTCGAGATGCAGAAGTAAGCCATCCACACCAAACCAGTGAGGGCTTCTCTGTCACCACTATAACCCACTCCGCGCTTTGCACCAGAAAACCCGACTGATTCACACACTTCATAGAAATAAAGCAAGACAAGCCGCATTTTCCAAATAAAATGTCTTTCTTTTTTTCTTCCTCCCTCCGCCCCTCAAAGGAAGAAAGTAATAGTTCGGTAAGTGCTAGCTGGCTTCATGGCAAAATGTTTCATCTGTATTTCTGCAAAACTTCAGGCATGAAAATACATGGCTGCATTTAGAGAGTGACAGCTGGACAAGCTGACATTTCCAATTCATTTGGTGGATAAGTTACAGTTGTTTTACATCATCATGCAATGAAGTTCCAACATAAAAGCCTGAGCTAGGAATTTTTTTTTGTTATTAAAAAAAAAAGAATGTTCTAAAAAATAAAGTAAGTGTCAAAAAAAAAAAGAAAAAGAAAAAAGAAAAACACACACCAAGAAAAAATCCCAAAGCCAACCAAACCAAAACACCCAGCCAGAAACAAAACCCACAAAGCTCTCATTTTGTTGGATGTCCCTCTCTTCCTCCCCTTAACCGAAGTGGGGTTTTTATTTTTTTATTTTTTTTTACTCTTACCCTATCAGCAGTATCTATTTCACAGCTTCAGCTGTGATTAGTGTTAATGACACAGAAACCCACAAATTCAATCTCCATATACATTTTGTTAACTCCCATATTTCCTGAACCTGCAAAATTAGGGCTCTGGATAAGAATTGTCCATTTGGAAATAAATTAAAATGCTTATTCTTAGCACTTTCACTTTTAACCAAAAATCACGCATATGCCATACCAGAAACCTCAAAAATATTTTAATCAAATTTAAAACACTGGGACAATTGTTACTTTGTCTAAATAAGATGATCTCTGCCAAGGTGCTATTTCCTTCTGAGCCAATACACCACTCAGGAAGGTTTGTATCAAGTGACTTTTCATCCCTGTGGCATTATATACACTTTCCCTGAAGAGTTCAGCTTGGTAGAGAAAAGCAGAATAAAGAAAGTGTGTGTGGGGGGAATATTCCTGAAAAAAAATACACCTCTCCCTGATCACAAGTCAGATGTACTCCCTCCAGAAAGAGAGAAAAATGCAACATCAAGAGGTACGAACGCAGGCTTGCAAGCCAGGAATTCCCTATTTCTAACCCATGCTGTCACACACACTCTTTTTACAATCTGGACAAATTACTTGGTCCATTTTCCCATTTCTGAAATTTTTCTAATATAATGGTAGCATTATGCTTCGAGATATCAGCTGTTTTCAAACTGGGGGAGAAGATGGTGCGAAGAGACATAATGAAAAAAGTATCAGCCTCGTTTTTTTCTCTTCTCTCTGCCCAAAATTGCTCTCAATCCCTTGTAGCAACTTAAGGGTGTTCAGGCCTCTGGGACGGTCGGAAGGGAACCAGCCAGAGGCTGCGGCTTTGACAGGAACCCAGCACGGACACGTGGCACTGACGGGCTGCTCTCATCTCCAACCCAGTGGTACCCAGTCCAATGTTAAGCTGAGCCTACAAGACACTGTAGAAGCAGCCACATCAGATTCTACTCCAGTTGTTCCCAACAGACCCACCTAAGAAGTTCAGCAAAGACTTGTATGCCTGGTGTGCCTGAGCCGGGAATGGCCAGATCTGCCGCTACGGGCCAAACGCAACTCAGAAATACTTTCACTCTAAAAGAAGCATCAGCTTCACCCAAGTGGTCTAAACAACCACGTCAAGAAGGCAAAGCTGTTACGAGGAGCCGTCTGATGGCTCTTTTGGGGTCTCATCTAGGATGTGATTGTTTGAATCAGCACTAAGCAGAACCGTTGCCTTCTGTCCCTGAGAAACATCCAGGATCGTTGGCAATAGGTGAGCTTGAGAATGCGAAGGCAAGGAAGGCTAGGACGTGCAGGGAGGAGATTTTGACAAGAGGTAGAGTTGGAGAAGTTGGGTGAGGTTACATTTGAGAGGCAGAACAAAGAAGAAGAAGAAGAGTCCATGCAAGAACCTGGGGTTGCAGATTTGAAGGGCGCAGCATCAAGATGGGACCAGGACTGGGTTTCGGCATGCATCACGGCACAAGTATCTTTTAGAGATCAACAGACCACAGGACTGGCTATGCCGTAAGCGCAAAGGCTGCTGGGGAGGGCTGGAGAACGCTGGAGGGCAGAGATGAGTGCTGGGAGGCTGTAGGAGTGACCTAAGTTATCACAGAAGAGATGAAAGTGGAAGAGAAAAAGGTGATTTAAGTTTCAGAACTGCTGGTTTCAAATGCTTTGAATGCAAGCAAGTCTGTAAACACATTAAGTCTGGTTATTCAGAGCTCTGAGGAAAGGCCTGAACAACAGGGAAGGCATAAACATGACAGAAAATAAGGAAGGGGAATTCATCCAGGGCAAGCAGGGTATGTTACTGACATTAAACTGCATCCAGACAGGAACTATTTGGCAATTTCTTTCTGGAAAGCTTCCCAGATTTCCCCTTCCCTTTACACACACCCATCTAGACTGAGGAGTCTAAGGAACTAATTCAGATTTCACACTAAAATCTGAATTAAGAACCACGTAAGGCAAAAGTAAAACCTTTTTCGTTCTTTATCACACTGCAGACTTAAAAAAAATAAATAAAAATTGTAGATAAGAGACTATCTATTATGCCGAATCAGGTTAGCAAGCCACAAAATTCCCTTGGAATTAGCAACTTAATTCCGACATTATTGCATAAATACATCACAACAGATCCATCTTACTGTGCCATATGCATATGCCATCACATGATACACAGGACTGTTAATTAGCAGCAGTGTTAACCTGTTATACAAATTCCAGCCTGGGGACACTTCAATCAACCCAGCATGGCCAAGAGACAGATTTATTGCACATAAGCTTATCACCACCATTGAAAAAACAACAGAAATCTTCACGGTAGGAAAAAAAAGAGAAAAGGAAAAAAAAAAAAAGCGTGATTTTTTTTTAAAAAAATTTTACATAACTGCTCCTTCCTCTGGTTGATTCCCTACGCTGCGTGGTGGCAGGAGCAGGCAAGCTGCCACCGAGACTCCATCTGTTACGCTCAGTGTGCGAAACATTTCCTGGCGCGGTGGAAGCGTCGTAAGGCAGAGACTCGCATTCCCATGCAAGGGGGTGTTGTCAGGGTAAACACTAGGAAGCTTAAAAACTTATGCTTTTCAAAGAATAAGAAAGATTAAGCCCTGTCTTCTACGAGGTTTGCCATCAGGTGCTTAGCAGTAGGATGGTTACTATTCCTATTATTTTCTCCCCCAGAAAAGTTGATTGTCTTAATGTCTGGTGCAGATGAAAAGCTGCGACCTGACACCAGGTGCATTACAGTAAAAAGTTACCTTAAGATCAAAGTCAGTCAGTGAGTTGTTGTACAAAAAGATCTAATCTTGTACTGCTGTTTTAAATCGGAACTGAAGACCAAGTGAGTGATATTTATTCATAAATTTCCGTAGAGTAAGAAATAACAAGCAAGACAATAAAAGGGGTTAAATGATAATGAAAAAAACCTTAGAGAGGAAAAGGACTATTTCTAAATTACGAGGCCCGATATGCTAAATTTTAATTTGGATTAAAAATGCTCTGTATACTTCTGTCATCAGGGAACTCAACTGCCAGTATCAAGTAAAGTAGTATTCCCTCCAGGACAAGTAATTTATATTGAAAATAATATCCTAACTCAACAAAACCTCAGGTTATTTTTAGGAATCTTCTCTGCAAAAAAAGAAAAAAACTCCACACACCCAAAACTATTTCACGCAAGTCTAAATTCCTTAGGACAATTCGACAGGGGATGCTCCAAATATGCCTGAGCAAAATATTCTGGCAGAAACCCCGTTTTATCTCTGTTTTTTATAATACAATGGGGACTGCAATCATGGTCTTGCTTCAAAGCTAAGACAACTACAGTATCCAGACACCAGCATGATTTGTTCCATAAAACAACGTAAAAATACCTTCTCTTCATTCTTCCTTGAAAATTATAACCAGAAGGGATTTTTTTCCTACAGATTTTACTTTTTTTTCCCCCCATTACTCACACTGTACATTAACATCCCCTCTCATTTCCCATGTCCTCTGCCCCTTTTCCTCTGCAGAACGGACCCAAGTCTCCAAGTCATCAGCGCTTCCCATCCATTAGAACTCGGTCCTGTCAACCGCTGAACTCGCCTTGGCATCGCGGCTCTTCAAACGCTACGACACTGGCAGATAAACGTGGGAGCTGTAGGGAACCGCTGACATTTTCAACACAGAATTCAGTAGCAGATAACTGCTGAATGACGGCCCACCGTTCCTCTTCGAAAGCATCCCTTCCCTGCCTGTACAAAGGTTACAGGACGGCTCTACAGAATCACAGAATCATCCAGGTTGGAAAAGACCCTTGGGATCATCGTGTCCAACCACTAACCCTACTTGCAAGTTCACCCCTAGACCATATCACGCAACACCACATCCAAGCGATGCTTAAACACATCCAGGGATGGCGACTCAACCACCTCCCTGGGCAGCCTGTTCCAATATCCCACAACTCTTTCCGTGAAGAACTTCTTCCTAGTGTCTAAACCTACCTTGTTTAAGCTTGAAGCCATTCCCTCTAGTTCTGTCACTAATTACCCGAGAAAAGAGACCAGCACCAACTTCTCCACAATGTCCTTTCAGGTAGTTGTAGAGAGTGATGAGGTCTCCCCTCAGCCTCCTTTACACTCAAGTCACGTTGGCAGCACTCTCCTTTCCACCTTACGCCCCTTCTATCCTTGTAAAGCTACACATTAACAATCTGTAATGGGCCCACCTGACTAAACAACAATAAAAATCCACGCTCACGTTTCATTCCTGCACCAAGAGAGCATCGGTGGTACTCGGGGGATGCACACTGTCGTCCTGCTTCATCCAGGCAGGTGGGTTCATGTACGCTAAGATCGCTTCACAAAAGAAGCCAAAACTCAGCGAGCTGTGATGAGCCCAAGATTCCTTACCAAAGCTCACAGGCTAACACAGGCACACCCTTACTGACCCACTGCAGCTCATTTCATCAGCAAAGAATTACTTTTTTTTTTTTAGCTCTATCCAGCTACCTTCCTGTGGGTGAAGTGAACTGAATCCATTTACCAGCCCTGCTAATCCAGTCTGGCCAGTGCAAGAGAAGCAGCATGAACCCACGCAGTAAACTGGGAAATGGGTTGAAACAGGAGAGAAAGGGGGATTTTTCCACTTCCGGTGGCAGCAAGCTGCGGTATCAGTGCAATCTCCTCTCAAATTTCACCATTAGGACATTGCATGGAGTATTAACTGTTGTTTGGAAAAAAAAAAAAAAAGCAAGCTCAAGCTAGATCTTCACAAATGGATTGTCAACTTGGAGAGGATGCAGAAGGGCACAGGTCTGAAAAATGCATCTATATGAACCAACATTTTGATAGGTTTAATAACAAAAAAGTCAAATTAACTTAGAATTCTTTAAATACAAAGAGCTATTCCTTCTACTTTAACTTCAGCTCGGTTCATATAAATTTTTCTAATGCATATGAATTCGAGTTTCACACGCAGACTCTAAGCTTGCAAAGAGTCTGAATAATAAAATTGTAATGTTACAGCTTTCCTCAGAGATAGTGCCATTACTTCACTAAACCATCAAGGATATTCTGTTAAGCAGTAAGGAAAATGTTTTGAACACTGCATTAAAACATTATGAACAATGACTTCACATATTTAGTCTTGGTCATTCAAATAAGGAGTAGGTCAAGATATCACCTTAAAGCAGGCCTTCACATTCTGCTGAGAGACCTATCAGGTTGCCTTTCTTCACTGGGAAACAGGGGGACAAGAAATTCTGTGTTCTTATACTCAATTTGATCTAGGTTTGATGGCCAAAGCTAACATAAATACGCTCAAACAATTTCTAATAACATCAGTGCGGAATGGAGCCATGTGGGGGGGGAAAAAAAAAAAAAGAAGTCAAAGATCGAAATAATGCCTTAGAAAGAAAGAATACAATGAGGCAAAACTGTTCCTTTCTCCTCCTCATCTTCCATCCCAAGGAAAAAGATAAAGAGTAAAAGGACAAAAGACATGGAAAACAAAGCATGCACAAACACAAAGAAATCTATACAAAAATAGTAAGAAAAACCTATTTACACTGTACAAAATATTCTATGCTTTAGGAAGAGAATAAACATGACATATACATGTCATACAGATTAGATTGCTCAAAAGCACAGAAAGATGCTTAAGTGATGATAACAATGTAACAATTTATACTGAGAACATCATTTAGGGCAGAAAATGGCACAAAGGAGACAAAGCTGAACGAGAGGCACACAGAAAGAAAGACACTGCAGCACTGCAACAGACAAAAATAGCATGGAGAGAGCAGTCTGAGGGAAATACTGTCAATTATTTGCTTCATTTTACAGAAGGGTTAATGTGAAAATATTACAGAAAAATAGTGCTAGAGTACATGGAAAGCATGCTGCAGACACCATCCCTAGAAAACCAAGTAGAGTGTTTAGATTTTGAGCAAAAGCAGATAAAAATATGAAACAAATTCTGGGATATTTTCCAAGCTGTAAATAGGGCAGTATTGTGAACATCTGACAATGTCTGTGTACTTTAGAGGATTTCACTTCAAACCTTTGGTTATCACTGTTACCACCTACAGGTCATAATGCTGATTCCATTTTGGATCAAGTGTATTCTTCACAGTATCTGTAGAATGGCATTGGCCAGATCCGTCCACCACAACCTTAGCAAATGGATCAGGAAGTCCTAGGGGGAGGAAAAGAAAAAAAAAACCAAAAAACACTAGCAAATGGATCAGGATGCTTTGAAGTCCTGTACTGTATCATTGCACTTTTTTTCTTTTTTATATGCTAGTCAAAGTCGCTCTTTATTCATAAATAAGAACCATATTTAATGCATGGGAATAACATGACATACTAAGCACAGGACATAGCTAAATTAGCAATCAAACCAAGAAAGAGTTGTGTAAATCAAACACTTCGGGAAGGAAAAAAAATCTGAACACCCTAATCTTCCTAATTCAGGTTTGAGTAAAGTCTCAGTATACAAAGAATTCAGCAAAAGGCATAGAAAACAGATCTACATTCTTTCTATTTTTAGAATTAATTATAATCATGATTTTGATTGGTGTTGGTACTGCAGAAAACCACCTATAGCAGATTATTCTCACTTTTGAGCCCCACTTTGCTTTCTGCTAGCTTTCTACTTCATTTTCTGCTAGCTTTGCACTTCAAAAAAACCACTCAATATAGGCTCAGCTGAACAACAAAAATCAGTACAAAGATGGTGCCAGGCTACACAGCTGAGGATGGGAACAAAGCAGGACCAGAGCAGCCTACAATGAGCTCTGCTGCAACTGGGATTCTAAGTAACCTGTGAACCAACACCAAAAGGGATGGTCCCAGCACGAACAGCCCTAAGCCACGCAGTCCTGGCCCTTTTTCCCCTCGTACCAATTCCTCCCCTCATCGAGTGCCCAGGGAATCAGCTGAAGGAACTAAGGTGGTGAAACATTATTCACGTTCTCTGCAGCACAAGTTTTGTACCGGTTCTGCTTCCCCAGGTGACTCACGATGGAGCCAGTCAGGCAGCAGAGCGGCTCAGGACACGCGTCAGAGCACGTGGGGACAAAGGCAAAGCACGTGGGGAAAAGGAGGAACAGGACCTTGTGAGATTTGTGCTTCAGTACAGAAGTGCATCACAGGTTTCAAATCTTGAGGTTTGGGGTGGGGTTTTTTTAGGCATCATCAAACTGTTAAACACCCAAAAACTTGCCATCCATACAAAACCCCAGCTATAACGCAAGATTTGGAAGCATCATGAATTACAACATAAAGGTACAACGCCTTCTTCAAGGTCTTTTAAAAAATGAAGCTGGAAGAGTGTAGGTTTAGATTAGATCTAGGGAAGCTCTTGACCCTGAGGGTGGTGAGGCACTGGGACAGGTGGCCCAGGGAGGCTGTGGATGCTCCATCCCTGGAAGTGCTCACGGTCACGTTGGATGGAGCGTTGAACAACCTGATCTAGTGGGAGATGTCCCTGCTGTGGCAGGGGGGTTGGAACGAGATGGTCTTTGAGGTCCCTCCCAACCCAAATCATTCTATGGTTCTGTGATTTGAAGTTCGGGTTTGATCGTTCCAACTCTTCCTGCTCTCACCTGGAAGGCACAGGCAGGTGATCCGTGTGTGATCTGCTACTGCCTTACACAGCCAATAACATTCCTTTCTGCCTCCTTCATCCACCTCTTTAGCACTTCTTTCAAAACATTAAAACATAATTTCAGACTCAGTAATTATTAATAATCCTATCATAATACCTAAGATGTACATCTGTCTGCTGGAGAGTAAGCTCCTACATGAAAAACATTTTAATAAATGTGGTACTAATTGAAAAACATGTAATTTGCCTGAAAGAGTAAATTTGTTTCCCACTCTCATCAAAAACAAAGACAGTGCGTCAGCGCTTTAATTATTATTATTATGTGATGAGTGTCATGTAAGAGAAAATTAGAAGCCCTGAAATAAAACTGTGTTAAAACATACACCCCCTAGCTCCCTAACATCTTAATACAATTATCTTGTGCAAATACTGGTGTACAGAGCCCGGATAGTATTTATCTCATCTATAAGCATATAAAACTTTAACAGCTACTTACGGAAAAAATCCTTTTTCACCAAGTTTTTTGCACATAGTACTGTAAGAAAAAAAGAAATGCAAAATTAAGTTACTGATTCCCAACTTAAAAAAGAAAAAGTTACTTTACCCATCCAGCATTCCAGAAAATCCTGCTCAAAATAAAATGAATGAACATAAACGAAGTGTGCTCCTACATCATTTACATTGTCATGTAAAATAATTCCTGAAAGCTGAGCCAGAAGTGTCATCTTTTGGCAATTTACCTTTAGGTAGATTTTAAGAGAAGCGATAGGGTAGTGGTTTCCCCAGGCGATAGTTTCACATGAACAGGTTGGGTTTTTTCCCCCTCAACTGTTTTGCCAACTCTGTATTTACCTAGTGAAGGAACTGGATTATTTCTAATTAGCTCACCATATGGCGGCACCAACGATTGGGCCAGTAAAATTCGTGGTGTTACACAAGCAGGGCCTTATGCTCAGCTGCACAGACCAGCAGAAACTTCCTTCACCATAAAAAAATAGTGCATTAGGCAGTCTAGGCTTTTCCGTTAGCCTGCGTGGTAACAAAATAGAAGTTTTTACCTGAAAAACATTTGGGTGGAGTATACTGACTTCTAACGCCAGAGTTTTGATGGCCCCAAAGATATGTTTTATTTGTAGAAGCTGATAATTGTTTTCAGGCTTTTTTTTGTGTAAATTAAAAGGGAGGAACATTTGCATTTGTCAAGCAAAAATACCAAGGGGAAGATAACCTCATATGAGAGCAGAGTAAATTAAAAAGTAAAATAAATAAAATAAATAAAAATAATTAAAAGTTCAAAAAGGACAACTTCTATATAAAGATGCCAAGATACACACAGAAGACTTCTCCTCATAAAATGCACCACTATTCAACTGCACATGCTTATCTATTATCACAGGTTTAGTAAGCAGGAAATACTAGATTCCCCCGTGAAACATTACAATATTTACTGATAACACAGAAAGATTCTTGGGTTTTGAGTGAAAGCATGAATTCCCACAGCTAGCGCAAAGAAAGAAAAAAGGGGAGGAGGTATTTGGTTGGAACCAATGCTGCAAAGGACTCCTCAGTATATGATTCCTTTGGATATTTTCTCTATGAGATCGCCAATACTCATTAATACCAGGAAACGCAAAGACCAAAAAGTGCATCCAAGAACCGCATCACACAGACACCACCTAACAAAAGCCAACAGCTAAGTCAAAATTCATCTATAGCACAGTGAGCTTTACAGTGTGCTCCTAAAATTGTATAATGCCTACAATAAGAGGTTTGACCAATCTTCAGAGAGAGAAATTGCAAGGCTGCCTAATATTAAGCAAGCCTGCCAGTGCAAGTTAACCAAAGTCCCATTTTTATAAGATTGGGCACACGCACAACATACAAATAACCGTTTCCCTCTCAATTAGCCATGAGTGAACAAACTAGTATTTTTGGCTCAAGATTTCCCTCTCTAGTAACCACATTTGAGGAAAGTCAGATGTCAAGCCACTCTGGCTTTGTCAGGTTAAAAAAAAAAAAAAAAGAAAAGAAACAGGAGAGACACTGAGAAATCTTCCATTAACACCACCCTCTCTGTCAGGTGTTTCTAGGCGAAAAAAAATAGGTCTCAGGAGCATCAGTTCAGTTCTAAGGGAAACAATCTTCTTCCACACACAGAGCTCAAATTTATCTTAGGACTTTGTTTGGACAGAATTTTTCCCAACGGTGGGAAAAGTACCAGAACCTACACTCCGCTTTTCTAACAGTTTCAACACTGTATTAAAACCTATTCTGAATATTCTGATAACCAATTGATTAATAGTTCCCTGAGAATAAAACGTAAGGAAGTTGGGTTTCCTATGGATTTATGTTTTACGGTTGACTGAGAGCTGAGGCTTTTCCCACCAGTCGGGCTTTTAGACAGACACTCTCCCACGCAGACTCTCCAGCGGTCTCGCAACATGGGATCTCTGTCCGCAGCTTTTTCCTCTCATTTCAGGTCACTGTTAGGGTCTTCTCTCTACCCAGGCAACGATTCTCATAGAACTCAGGGGACTTAATTATCTTCGAGACCTCTATCCTACGTCAACTTTGAGCTAAAGATTCGAAAACCAGAAAGAACCATAACACGATTTGTTTTCCTTGACAAAGCCAAGTTAAAATGCTGATGGTTCTGGACCCAAACCCACAATGTTATCAGATCTACGCAGCTGCACCATTAATAGACCCTCCAGAGGCATAAGACCACGGAAGAATGTTATTTGTTATTTCTACGTGCCTGCTTTAAATAATTTTTTTCTTATTAAAATTATTTTTAAACTAAAAAAAAAGTTAAGCTATTTAAACTTGCGCTGAAGGTTTTCAGAAACTAGGACACCCACCAAAGCCTGTATACACTGACATTTGTTGGGGAAGAAACAAAAAACCAAAACATAAAACCAAAAACAGGGGCGGGGGAAGCGTTGTACCATAAGGACATCATCAACAGACATCAATGGCTTCTAGTACACATATGTAGATAAAGTATTTATTACAAAGTATCAATGAGTCAGGGGATAGCTATGTTTTGTATTTATTACAGACTTCCTGGGTAGTCTACACAAAAGAGAACATTAATATTCCAATATGAAGGAAAAAGACATACATGCCAAAGCAAACACGCGCATCAGTTTTACATACTATACGTTCATTAAATATCTTTTTATTGCGCCTTATGATCTCATTCTAACATATGCTACTCGACTCAGTTCACAGACACATGGAAAGAGCATAATACTACGAGCTACCGAGTCTCCTTTCATGACTGCTTTGCTACACACAGTTCTCAAAACTCAGAAATAGGAATTAAGGGCATCACATTTGCCAATTTCATTTTTCTGATTTATTACTGACAAAGAATGGTTTACTGAAAAATAATTTAATTATTGCAAGTAAATGCAAAGTATTTAATATCCCCAAACTCCTGCAGTCTCATTAATTTGTTTTCTCTCAAAACTTACATGTAATCATACAGGGGGGAGTGAAATAATTGGTTGAACTTGCAAAAAATGAAAGGAACTATGATTATTGCAGTGGAAACAAGATTTCACAGAATTACCACATCTTAGATCTGATCTAACAGTCCTTCACCTGTAATGGTTGGATAACAGACCTAAAAGGAGCACTGAGGAAAGCACCAGTAAGAAGAAAATGTTATATGAATTTTAGGAACTTGGACATTTAAGGGTAGTGATCTTGCATCCAACCACCACGGGCATTTCCATCCCATAATAAACTGCTTACTCAATCTGTACTGAACTGTTTAGAGTCAGTTTGTTCACTGCATTCCTTCATACCTGCAAAACAGGACTAATACTACTTTACCTCACAGGTCTGTTTTAGTGTTACGTACACTCTTGTCTATCTGTTATAACATGTCACTTGATTTATGACAAACTACATGGTTTAAATGTGTTTGTACTGGGCAACGCGAGGTCTGAGAACCTACCTCAGGGCTACAGTTGTGGATGATCAAAATAGAATTACATTGGTTTTAAAATATTAAAAAATAATACTGCTTAAGCTATCTAAAGTAAATGATTTTTACATGTGTATATATTGGAGAGACATCAATGCTATCAGTGAAAGATATGGGAAGACAGGTAAGAAAACAAAAAGTAACCATTAATGTCCATGGAAGCGAGCACACCAGCTGAAGCACCAGAAGGAAATGTATAATCACCCCATTTAAAGCTCAGGACGTGACTTAGTAAGAAACGCCCCTCACCCATGTCAGAGAGCCATAAGCAACCACCGAGCCAAGAGCCAGCCCCGAGCTTAGGGGGGAAGCAAAGGACCAGGTCCAAAGCTAAGATTATGTTTGCTAATCTTGTGGCTTTTCACGTGTCATCACCACAGGAGAACTAGTTCAGCCTTCTGAATCCAACCAACAGTTTTCACATCATCATTCCCGCTGGCTTTTTTCTTCCCCCAAGGGTTCTTCTCCCAGCAAAAGTGCTTGTTCCAGAACATACAAAACACACGGGAGAGCGAGAAGAAGGACAGGCTGCCTATCAATTTTTACCACAATAGTTCGTTCTGAAGACAAGCCTTTCCTCCCCCTACAGAAACACCATCTTTTAACGCAAGCCATTAGCCTTGCTTTTTGTGATCAGATCCCAGTTGTTTGCATGTAATACGCAGCGCAACACAATCGCTGAAATAAGTCCCAGCTGTAGAAACACAATGCTATGCTGTTGCTAATGTGTGTTGTACTGATAATGAATGGTCGTCTATGCTTTAATCTGAATAAAGCTCCCAACTGCTCTGCCTCTCCTTGCCAAAAATTCCCCTTCCTCCTCCAGACTGTGGTTGCATTCCAATTACACTGCTGATTGGAATGAGCCTGCTTGGGGGAGGAAGAGGGAGGGAGACAAATGAACACACACGCACGCCCCTCCTCGCCTTCGCATGGCTGCCCCAGGGACCCAGAAATCGTTTTGGGGCATTTGAACCTATGGCTGACACGATGTACTTTTCTCCACGTTGTCTAAAACTCTTGGTAAAGTTATTCCTTCATTTTAGAAAAGCGACAGGCAAGCAACACGCCTTGCACAGGTTCCAGCAGGATAGCTCAATACTTCAAATGTTTCTAACAAATTCCTACTGTTTTCTTCCATTGTTGGCACGTTACCGAGAAACCTACATTTTTCTGCTTGCGTTCCCTCCTTGGACCTGCCTAAGTCCCACATGGGAGGATATAAAACAGGAGGTCTTCAACTACTCACGGAACAAAGAGCTGTAAAAAACACCATATAGATTCACAAATACAGCTGTTAAGGTAATACAGTTTTGAAATAAAATTGTTTATCCCAACTACTTAAATTTTATTTTACAATTAATCTCCGAGGATTTTTATTTTTTAGCTTTCATTTCCTTTCAATTTTCACTTCCTTCGAAAGGTGTTCTTTCTTCAGATGAACAAACTAAGTGACAGAACATGACCATAAACCAAAAATTTACTTTCAGCTAGTGAAACTCATGCGTATCAGAAGATTGCCATCGTCAAGATGGGACATGTCAACACAGGTAAACCCAACAAACACGTGTTTTACAGGTACACAGAGGTTTTGAGTAAAGAAGGCATTGAAACATGAAATGGGGAAGAACGCAGCAGCTGAGCATTATTCTAACCCCGATCCCTGATCACCAGGAGCTGGAAGGTTTCGTATTGCACCTCACAATGAAGGCGGAGGCTGCAGCTGTTCCTCTCTCCAGTCAGGTCTAGCACCCATACGGATGGAAGGTAGATCAGGGAGCTGAACTGGCTTAACAGAAAATTAACCTTCCGGGCAGATGGATTAGCTTGCCATCAGCTCCCAGGGCTGCGCTGCCTTACCCCGCAGTCACGCCACCCGCAGCTCTAACGCAAAGGAACCGGCAGGAGCACGTGGCTGCAAAGGAGGGAGGATGAGCCCAACCACCTTTCTCACGGCCACTTCCAGCTGCGCCGTGGAAGCGCACTCCACACCGGTGAGTTTTTCAGGTCCCAAACCAAAACACACCCTCCAATAACTTCATTCTAACGGGGACTGCTAGTTCTTCCTCTTGACTCCGCTTTGTGGCTCTAGACATTTATTTAAGAAAAAAAAAAAAAATTAGCTTTTTTTAAAGCAAGTTTTTGCCATCAGGAAAACAAAGTAACAACCTAACATCCTTCAGGTTTCCAGGGACACACTCTTAGCCATAAGCATTCTACTTCCCAAAGCACACTCAGAAGCACAAAATCAAAACACCAAAAAAGGCTTTTTTTTTTTTTGCAAGTAAACACACAACTGCTTTCAGCCTGCTCTAATTTACTTATTGAAAGCTGTTCTTTCCAAGTCTCACAAAGCATTAGAAATTTAGAATAACCTAACAAGCTTGTAACTAGTAACTACAAAAAATGCACAAACTCAAGAGGCTCGCACGGCCCTCTTCAAAGAGTTTCATTATTTTCCCCAGTACTTTATCTAAAATTGGTGCTAACCAAATTAAATCTCCAAACACCATCCTCTGAAGACACGAGTGAGCTGAAAGGGTCCCAACTGACCCTGATGCCTCTTCTTTTTCTGGGAGCAGCACAGGGGGAGTCCAGGCTGAGACGACGGTGCCATACGACACGTCCAGGGAAGCCCAGTTCACCGAAGGCCACCGGACAAACTGATGCTGATTTCAGACACACTCTGCTGGACGAGATTAAAATCCAACACTCTCCACCATCCACCACCTCTAGGGTTCTGCGGCAGGAAAGCGCGGTGCGAGCGCTGCCTTCCGGGGCAGGCAAGGTCAACCTCAGCCCACCATCACCGGCCCTTCCACCCAGGTATCTTTTTCTGATGCGAATTAGGAAATGAATAACGTGATCCCTTCATCCCCAGAGCTATGGGAGCTGAGACAACTTGGAAGGGCTGATGACACCTACCGGCACAGCGATCTGCCCATGCTCTTACCCTCGGCACTTACAGGTCCAGACTGGTAGGAAACTAATTTCCAGTTCTCTTTCAGAATCATAAAACTGGCTTAAATCTAATTCAAATTTACAATCATGTACCAACGCTGTCTTACTAGGAATACGTGTCGGACTGATTCAGAAATACTAACGAATTTTTCAAGTGCTATTAAAAACTAGCCTGTCAGGTTGAAAAAATAAAATGAAATTCAACGTTAGTTCTAAGTGACATATAAAAGCGTTATTGCTAGGCTGATATCCAAAATACAGGTTGCTTTAAAATAAACTCTTTTAAAATACATATTAGGATAGCTTTAGTACTAGAAAAAGCACTTTGAACAAGAATTTCCTTTAATAATTGTTAAAATTCTAAATTGTCCCATAAACACATTTCTTCAAGTTCAATATCAACACAAGCCAGTTGCTAAATCCCTAATATAATGCACGTAAAATGAAACCCATTTCAAAGGGTCACATGCACCTGCTTATAAGCACGGTCAGTTAGAAACCTGTGACTCAACAAATCAGAATTATTCCTCTGGGACTAAACAAACAGAACCACAATAACCTTCATTCAGACACCAAACAGCAATATGGATTATCCAGGAGCGAAAAATGTCCTAATAATGCAATATACTTTAAATCACTGCAAAATATGCCAGAAATCAACATAGTCACAGTACATTTTTCCTGCCAACAGATTCACTGTATTAAATTCTGCCTGTAAGAGCTAGTTGAGCTTTAACTGGATTTAGAATCCTAGACCCCTATTACTTACATGTAATATAACTCAAAATTCAAATTTAAAACATCACACATTTATCATGGAAGAAATGTTAATAAAGATGCCTTGCACCACTGAGCGCAAATGGTGAAGCCAATAAATCCTTCCTCTCATGCAATCATAAAGTTCTGGGACAGAGTCTCCAAGGCTATTTGAAATTCCCAAAAGGGGAGGACGACACGGCAGCGACGCGCGACTCCGGCAGTCTGTGCCGGAGATGTCTGCACGACTTGCGGACACGGCCAGATGGAGTTTGCCTGGATTTGCCATGTTTAGACTCCTGTTTTAACATCACGATGTCTACTTCACAGTATTGTTTTACTGTAAACAAAAGGCTTCCCTTTCCACTTCTCCTCCCTTATTCCACTCCAAGCCAAAAGTAAAACAAAACACAAAGCCCCCTACACCACTGAATTCTTCCTTCACACAACTAATGCATTCACATTTCCTAGACTCCCTCAGTGATGGGCTCACTGCCACACGCGTCACCGCCTCTATTCATCTGTCCAGCTTATTCGATACACCCATCAAGAGGTAAAGAAATTATGCTGCCACTTTTGCAATGAAGGTAGCAACCCTCCCCAAGCATTTCAAATCTTACCGTCACGTTTTACAAGTCTCTCTTACAGAGATTCACGTTTGAACCAGGGAAACGCAGGTGCAAAGCCCTTATGTTGGTTTTCATTTGCCTTCTTCTAGCTAAACACCAAATACACAAATTAAACGATACAGAATTATCCCCATCAGGGCTCTGTGTGAACCAGGGCTTCAGTCAGAGCCTCAAAGAGTGAAAAAGAAGCAGAAGTAACATGTGGGAAACTAAGAAAACAAAGGCTATTGCGAATATTTGCATTTCCTGGTTTAGTGTGGATGGAGCCTCTAAGACCAGCCAGGATGTTTCTAATGCATAACTTGCATACACTAGAAATTCCACTTCACCTCTACACCCTACTCCAAGACCGCCTAACCCTCACATCTCATCCATTTTTTAACACCTGAAAAACCACTACTGTACCACAAAGTCAGCATAAAAACACCACTTACAAAGACCAAACACTAGGCTGGTCAGTTTAGGGAGGGGAGTGGAAGGAAGCAACATAGCTTTAAATTAACAGCTACCAGACTGCCTAAAAAAAGCCAATCAAGATCAATTTTCAGACTGATTTCAAAGTTACCTGTTCAGTTTCTCACATTTGCAGTAAGCATCAAATTGTATTCCAGTAAGGAAAATCAAGGTGGGAAACAGAAATTCCTTAAAGATTAACCCACCAGCTTTGCTGTTATATTTGCTATACAATCTTCTCAATTCATGTATTTTATCTTTCTGCAGTATTAAAAAATCAATTCTCACTAAAAAACCTTCTAATTTAAAGTAACATTACCAAGATTAACTAACCTCAAACCTGCAGAGGCGGTTATTATATGCAAGTGAGAGTACAAGTAAACTCTTACGAGTGTTTACTCAATTATTCTAGAAATACAGAAACAAAATACTATTTAAGAGCTCAGGCAAACAAAAGGGAGTACTCTTATCTCAAACTCTGAAGAATCATTGCACTGAAAATCTTACCTCCATCCTTAAAGATTTGTTGGAAATCCCAGCAGCTAGTTTTTAACAGAAACCCAGTTTAGACAAAAGTGCCTAGTCCAAAATCACCAACATGCAAAATACTTGGTGCAGGATCCTCTGAGGATGGGTAAATAAAAAATGTAACATGGAAATTTACTTACATATGTCTCAGCCTGTTTTGACAGCAACAGGGATGGGGGGGAAAAAGCTAACACAAGAAACAAATTATAGCTCTGTTCTATCAGATGTATTTCAGGCACCTCTGAAAATGTTCTGGGGGAAAAGCACGCTAACAAGAAGCAGAGCCCTCGGGTTTCTTTCACTGCAGTAAAACTCTCCACCCTCTGAATGATCTATAGCAGAGGCAACAACAAAAGAAATTCATGATCTAATTACCAAGCAGACAAAAACGTTCTGAATTTTAAAAAGGGCTTCAGACAAGAGGCACCTGCAACTAGCCCAGACTCCCAGGTATCAAGAATTGTAGATACCAGCAGCTTTTCCAGACGGCCGGACTGCTGCCATCACTGTCGGGACACAGTCGTGCACTTGATTTAAACAGGAAATCTCAAAATTCTGTCTCCGCTACAGACATAATCCTCTGGGGACACTGCTACTGCTGGGGCTTTGCTGGGAAGAGGCGAAAGGAAAAGAACCACACACACTCCACAAGCAAAAAAACCCAAAACAACAAAACACCACATCAAAAGCACGAACATCATTTACCCTTTTTAATTCTCTTTACACTCACCAGTAAAATGCAGTGAATATTATAAACACCAATAAAAGGTCTGTCAGCCACCTTATCCGAAGCAATTCCTAAAATACGACAAGAGCTAATCTGACAACTCTTCTTAGGGTGAAAAAGCCAATCCTGGCATATCAAACGCATAACTTGAAATATTTGAGTAATTTCTAAAAAAATCATTCCCTAATAAATAAAACCTCATGTTGAAAAGTTCAGGAAGATCATGACTTTGATACTATCACTAGTAAAAATCACTAATTAGACATCTGCCCTTTACCTAAACTCCTAGTTCAACACCGTTTTGTTTTACTGCTACGCCTGATGTACTGAAATCAGGGGAACACGGGTAAGTGACGCATCCTTCCCATCCTCCTGCATCGTGCTTTCAGCTCTGGAAACTGCCTCTCTCTCTGGAACGTGACAGTTTGACTTCTGCTAAAAAAAATTTAAGAACCAGGCTCAGCAGAAAGATGTGTGGACTATATACACACCTTCACCTGCTTACGCCTCTGACTACGTAATTCTGTCTCTATCTGCATGAATGCAATTCCATAAAAAGGGGGAAAACACCAGCCGCTTAAAGGAAGTACCTATGGAAAACCAAGACAATTCACACATTATTAAAATTCTCACCAGTCTTTCTTCCCCAACAGATAACCATGAAGCCTCATCTCCAGGAGATAATTACATCTCTAGACTCCACAATTTCTAAACTGCTTTAGTTAAGTTATTGCAGTCTTTTAGTACGAACGGATCCAGTTTCGTTTCTCTGCTTAAACAGACGTATTATACAGAACAAATGCCAGTAGTTTTAAGAAGCTGCTGCTGTTAAACAGAGCTGAGCTAACTGCAGGAGCAATCCTATTTATTTCAACAAATGCAAAACAACTTACATTGAAGCCTCATTTTTCTTACTTTGCTTTGTTTTTACACACGCTGCTTAAATTGTTTAGTCAAATCAGTACAATTTATATGCTACCATAATATAAAAAAGGATTCTAAAGAAACAGAACATGAAAAGATTCCCGCGAAATAGCCCACCAATGTGTGAAAATAAAGAATCTTGCCCAAAAAGCTTACGATGTAATTTAAACTATAACTTCAATCTTTTGGGAGGATGCAATGTTCGAATGGTGAAAAGGCAAGAATTTTTTCTGAGAAAGAGAAATATGTGGTAGAAGATAATAAGCAGTAGAGAACGAAGACTGAGATAGATAGCGCAAAGTAGGTGCGACTGAAAGCAGCAGTATAAAGCTGATTACATTAATGTAAAAAGTGTAATGCTGTGAATCAACACTCCGAGCAGTGTAGCAAATGAATAAAACTCCAGGAAGCTATTTCCCAGAAGTTGGAGGATATTTTATTACTAGGCATCCACAAAGGCGGAATGGCTTTCTAGCGTAATGAGCATGCAAGTAATTCCATTGATCTCAAACATCAGTTATGAGCTTCAGAAAGTCAGAGGAGACACAACGGGAATTTTGAGGGGACGCAGAAATGGAGAGCCCTCATTTACTCCGGTGCTTTTCACTCTACAAACTCTCCGTCTCCTGCAGTTCCACTGGCAAAGCATTACAATAAATATCACTTCTGATTTCTACCATTTCTTCTATGATTGCACATGTAAGGTAAGAACAGACAGTTTTCCAGAGGAATCTCTACATGCAGCTCCTGGGCACACTTCTCCTTGGGACATCTCAGCCGCTAACTGGGCCCTGTCCCAGGCCCCCACTCCCAATATAATTATTTGCTAAACGAGCTATTAACTTACCAAGTAAAACAATCTTTCCTCTTATAGCTACCTTCTTACATCTCAATTATTTAGTACTAGACACCTTCCAATGACCTAATTCCTTTAGTTTCTCTCATCCATGGATCTCGGAGGTAATAAGGCAATTTACATTAAAACAACACCAGAGACAGGCTAAAACTCGGATCAGCTCTATGAACAGTGACGGAACAAAGAGGGCACAAGCCTTTTCCCTCTTGCCAGTTTACAAAGCTAGCTGAAGGAATGCACCTCCTTTCTGCAGTGATTATTAACTAAATTTAAACAATTCACAAATATATTGCCTGTTTGTCTCTGTGCCTTGCAGACTACAAATGACATTGTCAATGTCAAACAGATACAAGCTTTTAAAACCCTAAAAATCAAACTGCAGTGATTACCTTGGAACTGGCACTCTACAGCTACTCATGTATTTCCACTAAATATAAGCAAATAAACTACACTACATCAGTTCACCGAGTTCTGCCAGTGCTGCGTGTGTCACGCTTGCATTCCAGACATGTAACAGGCCTCGCTAAAAGGCGACACCACCAACGGGTCACAAGATGAGGATGCTCCTAAGATGCATGCAAACATTTCGTGATTTAGCTAATAGTCAAAAAAGCTCCTAAACACATACAAACTCAGAAAAGAGAAATTAGAACAAACAAATGAGCCTCATAGATCTTGATCCTAAATGTAGGCTGCTCTTCAAGAGACAATTAAAAAAACCCCAAACCCAAACAAAACAGGATTGGAGAAGATAAAGTGTTAATCACATATTTGGTGGTTTATGAGCCAAAGCAGTCTGAGGTTTAAACTGCTTCTGCTCAGTGCTCATCCCATTCAGAGACGATGAATCATTTCCCATTTGGCAACACTTCTGCCTACAAGGCTGTCTTCTGTGAGATTTCTCCTGTATCCTTGTAATAGATTTGCTAATTTAGTACACCTGACTTTGAGCAAAAGCTATTGTTGCCAGCTGTCAGACTAGACCTCGTCCTGTTTATCAGACACATCTAAACCATCCTGTTCTGCCCCAGTCAGAGAAACAGAACGCTCTTTACTAATCCCAGGGCAGTAAATTACTTTCTAATATCCTTGTTTTTCTTACTCTGCCAAAATACTAACACATCACAGATTTAAAGCAACAGCAAAATCAATTTGTCCACAGCAGCAGGGCTCATACCAATTTATCCAATAATCACTTTTTTTTAAAGACATATTTGCTGTTGTAGTCATTCTGTCCATGAATCCCTAAGATTCAGCAGTAGAGAACCGACTATTTTAGACAAAGGTAATATAAACTCACAACGACTATATTCTAGTTTTTTAGGAAGGCCTCCATAACTCTTTGATAGATAAATCAGGGCAAAACAAAGTATTAAACATCTTGCACACACTAAAATATTTCCTCATTTTCTCCAGGACTTTGTGCATGCAAAAGAAGCTGCATTACTTTCTGTTTATAAATATTTGCCTGGACAGTGGCTTAAGACGGTAGCAGCAACAGAGAAAATATGTGTGGTTTTAGTTTTGCTTCTTTTTAAACCTACCTACAGAGAATCTGGGAAACACATGAAAAATAATTTGTATATGACATTTTTACTCCTCAACAAAATCTACCTGAAAATCCTTTACATTCTAGATGACATAAATCATTTACACACAACGGATGCAAAAAAGTAGACTCACTCTTTTCAGGTTTTATACACTGCCCATAATTCCTACAGCACTTTAAAAAGCTCCCTGTGTTCGCAGAAACACGTAAACACACATTAGATGCTCTTTCAATACTTTCACTCTTCTAAATATTTTTAAACTCAGTATAATCAACAAAAATATGAAAACGCATCCACTCTGCTAACAAAAAATATGAAGTATTTAGATTCCTCTCTTCCATTTTCAGTGGGCTGCAGAGCGGCTTACTCATCCCTAGTATTCAAGCCTGACTTTGCTAATTCCTGCAGAGCAGTCGAGGAAGCGCACCTGGACTCTTCCACCTGGGCCTGACTTGGAAGGCCAGTCACAAACTGCAACTCAACACATAAAGGTCATTTACTGTGAGCAGGTTCCACACCACCTCACAGTTATCTGCTGTATTTGTTGCCAAAACTTAACTGAACTGTATTTGCCTACTGGTAGACGAGCAGAGGATCCCTGCTAACATCTGTCTTCGTGACAACAAACAGGCTGATGCCTTGACTGGTTTCAGCTAGGAGAAAAAAAATAGTAAAACAAATAAGAAATTGAGAGCACAAATGCCACACAGGAAAGAACTGGAGACTGTTTATACTATAGGTGGCACAAACTGATTCTACAATATAGAGGGAGGACTGCACACAATACTTCCACCACATGGCATGAACGAGAAAAGTTGCAGCAAGTTTCTAGAACAAGGGGAAGCGAAACACCAGAATTTACCAGTGCTGGGAAAAAAACAATTTAGAGCAGTTGACAGGGATGTAGCAAACCTATGTGGGAAGACTAAGATGCAGAGTGTGCCTATCTACAGGCAACCAGAGCAGCTTTTTGGGGATTTGCAAAATAACCTCTCCTCACCCCAGCGCTCATCTCCTGTAACCGCCCCGGCCCCGCAAAGGGAGCACAACGCTGCAACCGCTCGCTGCAACCTGGGCTCCAGCGCCAGCACCTCTGCTTCCAGGTGCAACAGAGGACCTGGGAAACAGAACAAGATCTTGGGATTTTAGGAAATGGAGATGCAGTCAGAACAAGCACCATTATCTCATTGGCCCCCAACAGTCGCATAGCCAGCTCACTGCCATGTGCAGCCACTGTTCTGGCAACTAAGGACATACATAGATGTATATTTTTTTCACAAAGTTTTTCATTGTAACACTTGAAATGATGAATCAGATACTGTATTTCAAATGTTATTCATTGTACAATTTAAGCTAGCCCTGAGTAATCATTAAAGAAAAATATTTGCCAGGAAAAAATAACCCAGAATATATGATTCATTCACTTCTGAAACAATAAAACTGTTCACTGTAACAAAAATAACTATATTGTAAATACTTCAATTAAAAAGTTAAAAAAACAGCCAAACACAATGAAGAAAGCATGCCTTTAGAAAAAACAAACATGCATATGTGTGCAAATAACAAAAAATCTTGTTAGAAATACAATTAACATGTTATCTGATGGAAATTGTACTCTACTCTTTAGCGATTTAAGTCTTAAAACAACAAAACTACACGTAACCTCTCAAACTCTGACAGCTCACTACGAAGCTGATACCCAGGTATTTATTTCACAAAGGTGATGCATGTGGCGGATATCTGAAACAAACAAAAAAACCACACAACCCTCCCCTCCAGACTACTAGCTCTGGAAAGTTCAAGCCTGTAACTCCTAAACAACTCCCTGGGAAGGAGTTAGGGCTTTTGCAGACCTTCAATCATGAAGTAGGAGATCAGCTGAAAAAAAAAAAATCAGGCATGTAAGAGCTTTATAATTGCCCAAAGCTCAAGAAGGTGTGAAAACGAGCAGCTTTTTGGAAAAGAAGTCTTCATAGGAGCAGACTTTGTTTCAACCTCCTGGCAGACATTTGAGGGAAAAGAGAAGCACTGTTTAGCATCAACAAGTAACCCTGCACAAATACAAAACCAGCTTTAAAATCTCACTTTTCTTCATGTTTAGACAATATCAAGAGTACATTTACTTAAAACGAAACCTTGAAGTTTCACGTTGTATCAGTTAATTTATTTTTAGTTGGCTAAAAATAAATATATAATCATACATCTGATAGCACTCTTAGGACTTCTCACTTTGACTATATATAGTCATTTTCTGAATAGGACCCTACAAGAAACTTCACACAGAACATGGTGCCTTTCCCTTGTGGGGAGATGCACCTGCCCACCACAAGCAATCTCCGATTTGTTTCTTCTTTTGCAGACTCATGTCTCTGTGTGTTTTATACATAAGGAGAGCGAAGGTCAAAGTTTTTCCCAGCAATCCACGAGGACAAAAAGCTGTTCCTATACAAATCCAGTGGCGACAAACTGTAAAATTAGAGAACTCCCATATTCCATAGAGAAATCTTTATACACAATGCAAGATCCTCCAGAGTTCACAAAGGACGACTGCCACAGCCTGCTCTGTCCATTGGTATTCAACATGTCTGTATTTAACTAAACAAGGTCCAGTCTTTCAGGCAACCAGCTCATCGACAGCAGGTAACACCTGAAAAAAAAACTGATTGTAACTCTAAAACTTTTGTGAATAGATGGCATGTAAATTAGCCAAGGAAACATTAACAACTACACAATTGTTATCGCACATTACTTAACAGAAAGCCTTCTGACACTTAAAAGCAGAAAAATAGTTGCATTAATGAAGTGACCAGGACATCACATAATTCCTTAGAATCAAGGATTTAGAAAAAAAAATAATAGTGAAAAAAAACAAACCTGGTTTGCTAAAAGCTGAAGAATTCCTTTTTGTTCCACACGTAAGGAATAACCCTGATGTTATCCGCAACCTTTTTTTTAAAAAAATTGTGTTATGAATCATGGCCACTTAGAAGTCAGCCCTTAATTCCCTATTTCTTCTATATAGGATTAAGGTGATGAACATGTGGGACAAAAGAAACAGATGGGAGAAATTTTGGGGTGTGGTGTCTTTCCTTTTTTTTTTTTTTAAACTTCTATCCTCTATCCAACTGTAACCGCTTACATTCTTTGCATTTGTTACACATCTTAAGTTCTTACAAAGCAGCTCTGCTGCAGATGACAACTTCTTCCAAGTAATATGCTTAAATCAGTAACAATAACACAGCACGTGCAGCAACAGCATTCCCCAGTTACAAGGCCAAATGTTAAAAAGTTTGGAAACACAAGAATTTGAGGCCTCCCTCCCCGTGATCCTGCATCACGTTTGTTGCCACAACGCTGGAGTCTGGGCACCAAAAGATCCCCAGTGCCTTGTCCTGACAAAAACTGGTCTCCACCACCCACCTGTTTCTCCTGGACAATTCCTTGTTCCAGGTCACTCCCTTCTTGTCCACCCTCATCCACTTTTTGAGCCCTCTGCGTTCTAGTTAATGCCTCGCTTCACACCCGGAGCTCGCCGCCGAGTTTAGCATGAACAGGACAAGATCAGCTCCTGCCCCCAGCCGTTTGTTAAACCATGTGCTGGTTCTTACTCAGCTGATCTGGAGACCTCTTCCTACCACCCCAGCCCTGTCGGCTAGCCCTCTTGTCCTAGAATAAAGGATTTACAAGAACAACAGAATTTTAAAAGATGTGCAACGGTAATTTTAATCTCCTTCTTGAAACTGGTTGAATTTTAACAGAACCTTCCCAAAGCCAAATTTAACTACTCAGCAGGCAAAATTTCTGCGTTAGCAGGATGAGTAACAGCACCTGAAAGGCCAGTCTAGCTAACTATACCTAACGGTAACTACTATTGGCACTAAGAGCTCCAGCTCAGTAAGACAAGTTCAACTATAGTTATAAATTCCACTGACAATGAATAAAAAGCCAAGATGTTCAGACAAAGCAATTCAAACCCACGTTCAAATTACATGATGTGGTATCAGCTTGCAGGAACCAGAGCTGCTGCTGAAGTAACATCCAAAAGGGCCAGGGTGACCAGGAGCAATTTTTCATTTACCGCCACGCCATCGCTGCGCCACAGAGCGGGTGCAGACAACATGCATCTCCAGTCCTGGCTTGCACTACGAAGAACTGTTTAAAAGTGAAGTTTCCAAATTTCAATAAACTTCCAAAAAACATAAAGCATTTGAATGGGTCCAAAGTCCTACCCAGCACAGATTAAGTTACATTATGCTGATACACAGGAAATAGCTGACTTATTCTACAGGATGAACAAGTCACCAGAGGAAAGAAACTTTCAGGAAAAATGATAAATATTGTAATGAGGAAATTCGAGGCACATATTCACAATGCCACATTGAGATTTCACAAATGAACAGAAATTTCTTCAGAGTCTTTTTTGTCACAGAAGCAAGTGAGGCAACAGATAAATATAAACACACAGCACCGCCCAGGCAGAATAACCAATTGCTGTTAAGGAGGGGAACCAAAAACTTTGTTATCTATCCTTGTAGATGGGACTACAGAAATTTTAACCTCCTTTTACCACCTTCGTGTAAGACAGGTATTGGGAGTGCATTCTGAACTGCCAGAACAGTTTAAAGAAGGGGAAGAATATTTTATTTTATAAGCCAGGCACAACACAGGTACTACTGAAAGCTACTGCAAGTCACTTTTTCTTTAAAGACCTTCTCTCTTCCTGTTGCAGAAGCAAGCAGAAACCAGTATTAAGTCATCGCTCAACTGAGCTCTTAAGCAGAAATCTCAAATATTAAAGATTTTCACAAAAGGGATACAATGTTACATGACATCACAACTTAACGACAAATCTTGGCCACCCTATACTAGTACAATCATAAAGACTTAAACCCCTTTATTTTTGACAAAAAGCACATACCCAGCTATTTAAGGCAAACCAGAAATATTGCATGGTGTCTTGAACTTAGCGATAGTATTTGCTTCTGTAAGACCCCAGAGGCATTTCCCCTGTGCAGTGGCATTAACCAGCTTGAATACGGATCAGCAACATTTTTTTTCCTATGCCACGCATCCATATTTTACCAACTGTTTATTACAATAATATATACATTTGAAAATTCTGTTCACCAACACCTTGTGCTTTACCAAACATCCAGAACTGCTAGTCAGACATTTAGAAGTGCCGCGTATATGACCCACTTGAAATTATGAAGGGTGGCACTTAACATTTTTACGGTTGTTCACAGGCTTCAATTACTCAGAAGCTTCTGCAAAAGCAGTATAAAACATTTTTGACCTTTCTCCTAGAATCCTCTAGATAAAAGTCCCAGAAAATTTCCACTCTAACATGCATTATACCTTTCTTTAAAGTCTGGTCAATTCATGTGTCATACACTCTGAACTTGGGCTTACAACAGCCAGTCATTTTTAATTTCTCAATGACTAATGCTGAGTAAGTGCTCTCCAGCCCACTGGAGGACCAGGCCCTTCAGGTCCATTTAAACGGTGGACTTAACAACACATACAGGTTGTGTCTCTTAAAATATATGTATTTAATATTAGCACGAGGAAAAAAAACACTTGGCATCTTCAGATTTTCACACTGAAAAGGCAATCATCGCTATTTGACCAAGAGCAACATTGTAAATAGCAGCAGGAAACACAGGAGAGATTTCTGTATGTTGCAGCCCAAGCACGGGAACCCACCTTTGTTCTCTGCTTCCACTTTAAGCGACACAAAACCCAGGACACTTGTGTTTTCATGCCCCCACGTCAGCTCAGCTCCTCCGGCAGCTCTTGAACACGTTTGCCCCACTCTGTCCCGCCACACCTTTACAAATGACCCCCTTTGCCTCTGAATGACATGACCTGCCTACCTCAGTTCCACCTTTATCAAGTTTCTTACATCCCATCTGATACTTTTTATAAATTAAGACAGAAATACTTATTTGGCTGCTAAACAAAAAAAAGAGAATACCTTAATACTACTACACCCAGGCACAACACTCATTTATTCTGCCATACAGTCTTCTATACAGAGCTATAAACCATTATTTTAATAAATTCATCAGGGAAAATATGGGTAAGAAAAAAAGTGGCTAAGAGCTTTTTCTCAAAAATTAAATATTTATATGCATCATAAATTAATAATTTCAGAACAATACAAGGAGAAAATTTTCTGTTAAAAGAGTTCAAGTGAAGAATTATTTGTCAGATGGACACCTAAACACTTGGCACAATTAATGGTATGAATTTTCAATCCCAGGCAGTTAAGCATGAACATGACTCTGCATTTTATCTGGACATGTTTAATTCTTTGCATGTTTAAAGATTTTTGTTTTGTTTTAACCAGACACGTTTATAAGTACTCTCACACAGGTAAGATCTTTTTTCCTTCCCTAAGAAAAGTCATTTAAGTACATCTGCACCTTCTCCACGAAAAATAAAAGCGAAAGGTAGTAGGCTACCTCCTACTAAAATGAAAGAGCAATTTTGTACTGAGTGCTCTCCATCCACTTTTCGCACATCACGTGATACAAAAAAAGGAGACATTCTACCATATACAGTTTTAGAAGTGCACAGCCTGGTCTCTATTTGTAACATTAAAAAGTCGCCACGTTGGCTCAAGTTTTCAGAAAACGCTTCTAGAATTACGGATGCAGATTCCCACCTTGAATTAAATATAAGCACAACTGCATCTACGATTGTATTTGTTATTCATCTGTGCAGAAACTCCAAATCAAATAGGTATGTTAAAAAGAATCATTACAGGTACAATTAGTTAAGATTCCACTTAACTCCATCAGTAACACTAAAATCTGGCTCAGGACAGGATGAACATGAGTGCCACTTGTTTAATACTCTTTCATGAGATCGACTAAGACACAGCCCAACGCCCCCAGCAGCCTGCTCTTCCGCAAACACCTGGTGACCTAGGCCACCACTCACCCCCCTCCAACCCACTGCAGTCCTCCTCCAGACCCAGGTAAAAAGCAAAAGGGGGATGAGAGGAAGAGGTTAATTTTAACAGGGATATATTCCTCAGCCCACCCCATCTGACAGTAGAGGATGGAGCAGAGGGATAAGCGCCTCCCCAAGAACGGTGCTGCTGCTGGAAAACTTTCCTGAGGCATCGTCACTCTAACGCTTGTGGCAAGATGGCATCGCACATGCTAATTTAAGCACAAATGGTGGAATTTGGGTACTTATTTTTACTGTGACCTGTAAATTACATAGTCAGTACATGCTCTGCATATCTGAAACACCTGTACATGAATTCATTACAGAAACGATGCATTGAGCCAGTTTACACCTACAAAACCAAAGCTGGTGACTCTCCCTTTCTGCAAGAAAACAATCCTTCTAAGTTGTGTGAAGTATGTATTGGCCCAGCATCATTCCAGAAAATTTACAACAGGATACAGCCACATAAACTCTCATACTATTACTTTTTCTTTCACTTTCAGAATTTTGGAAATGTCAGCAGCACTTCACCTAAGCAATACTTTTTGGTCACTTACAGGGATATCAGTCCTCCTCGTCTAATTTACCTGAGCAACAGCACAAAAAGTATCCGAAAGCAGACAAAAAAGTAATTCCCAAAAATCTGCAGGATGCTAAAATACAGCTGACAGCGCATGGCCTGTAACAGAGAACCAAACCTGGATCACCCCAAATGCACAGTCTCCGAAGGCCCAAAACATACTCATGTTTTCTGTGCCTTTAAACAAGAGAAACAACGTCCATGGGCAGAAAGTCAAAAGATAGTGGCTCTAAAGCCCAGCTTTACCTGGTTTATCCCTTTTATGATCTTGGACATGCCTATTCTCCATTCTGTGTCAGTCTGCTCACTTAAACTCAGACAATAATACTTAGCCAATTTTGTCCCGAGCTTTGTTATCTACACATGAAGATTTCTTTGAAAAGTTACAAGCTTACATTCTTATCTATGCTTTCACTGGCAGTATTTAAAGTTTAAGTGGCAAGAAAAAGTCAACAGTTTGCTTCCTTGCATATGTTATTGTCGAGTGTCCCTCAAGATTTTGATCCTCTTTCCCAAATAGGAAAAGTGCTTTGCTAATAGCAGACACACAGAGGAGCTACTTTTATATGTGTTGTCTAACACGGAGATTAATCTTTACCAGCCTCTCAGAAGTCCCTGGAATGATCTCAGACATTGCACGCGTCACAAGCATCTACATTTTCTATATCAAAGCACACACGTAATGGCCTGCATAGGAACGTACTCACGCCATTAAGCCAGCTCAGAAGTTAGGTCATCTCATTTTGGTCATGAGAGGAGGGAAGACACACAAAGAAATCATCCACCTTTTTTAAACTCCTGTAATAAAGGTCTGGCCCAATGGTGAGATGTCATTTTAAGTAAGATGGCAAAGCAAGGATACACTTGAAATCCCATGAGATAGAACAAAACACTAAAAGTTCTCTTCTTTTAGGGCTCTTTTAATTGACACTCCTGTAGATCTGTTTTACTGCTACGATCTTCTCCCCCAGAATTCTTCCTGATCTTTGTTTTCCTTGCCATGATAACCCATCACGTATTCTTGAATGCAGATACTTACTTTTATAACCAGATAAATAAAACTTTATCATTTAAGCTGATCCCATTGAAACAAGCAGTTGAGATGGCTCCATACAGCTGCTCAGTTGTTTATTGCAGTTCTTTGACATCTGTGATCCACAGCTGATTTGTATGTATATAAATACCTATAACCATATACCGTACATATAAAAAGCATATACATACATACACTTCACACTTTTATGAAAACAGAGGGCCAAGCATCCATCAGTCCCCACATAATCTGATTAAACACACACGTATTGACTTCATTATGATGGCACCGGTTTAATCCACCTACTATATCATTTATTGATCCTGATTTAAGTACTAGTTTTCAGTAAGCCATGTTATTAAGTCAAATACACCTTACATGAAGGAACCCATTGTTTTATTGTTGCCCAAAGCCCATGTAACCATAGGTTGCTGGCAAAAGAGGCAGTCCTGCCCTCTCTTCAGACTCATGTGCATCCCTGTCCATCAATGCTAAAGAACTTTTTTTTTTCCCTGGTACGATGAGCTTTCAGCTCATCACACAGGTACACAGCTGCTGGACTCAACACAAGGGAGGGCCCAGAAAAGTGAAGCCAGAGACTACGAGGAGAAAAAAAAATACGCAGTCAGATTTTAAATTGACCTAAAACTGGACTACAGTTTAATCAACTACAAAACCATGGCCTTGCTACTTAAAAATATAGAAAGCTACTTTATCAGTCAACCAGTAGTGCTGTTCCTACAATAAGACTCTGCTGCCCATAAAGCTCAGTCCTGCTTCCAAACACTAGTGAGAATTCAGGAGTTAGGTAAACTGCTGTGGTTTTGACTGTATCAGTTTTACTGCAAGATTTATCCACTGCCAAAAGACAGGTTTGGAGAATCCACATTGTTTTGCAAAACTCAAGAATACTCTGGCTCTTTCTAAATAATACAAACCTTTCTCAAGAAATATTATTAATATCGCAAGAGTTTCTAGGAACTTTTCCTTAAAAAGCAGCACTTTCTTCCTTCAACACTACAACCTCACAGCAAAGTACCTCTGTACCGCGAGGAATTAAGAGATGGTAAAATCCACAAGAGAGGCAGTACGACAGAAGATGAGATGCTGTTCATTTTCTACAACACGAGATCCAGCGCTTTCATTTCCTTAATTAGCAAACTCTTCCAGAAAACGTGAAAGCTTACAGTAAGGAAGAAGAAAACCAGATCTAACAACTCTTTAGGCCTACCTCTGATTCTTCACCAAGACTCCTTCAGCTTATTCCATTTTTATCCATGGGATATTTATTACCACTTTCTACAATACACTGTAACTGCACCTTCTGGCTATAAACGTACGCATTAACTACTCTGACAGAAACACATGCACTAATCTTTACTCCACTCAATATATTCTAGTGCCCATGTAGTTTTTCACAATTCAAAGTGATTTTAAAACACATCTTTCCACTTGATAACAACAGCCCTACAGTCTTCATTTAGATAACTAATATTTTAAGTTAAAGGAGTCAAACGTAACTATTTTACCACTAGATAATTCACAGATTACCATATAAAATATTTACTAGCAAATGAAAGCAATGGTTATTTTGCAACTTTTTGAAGAAAATAAGAATAATGAAATTCTGCCTGAGAGTATCCTATACTTACAAATCCACAAATTCATCATATAACAGAGAGAAATCACAGTAAGGATGGAAGGGGATGTCTGCACTTGCAGCTTTCTGTAGGACTCAGATGGACTCAGGACAGATACTCAGATAAAATGGTGGTAAAAATGTCAGAATTGAAGGAACTTTCCTTATATTACAGCTTCCTTGGATCATGTTACTAGAAGCTGCTAAGATACATTTTGAAGGCACGATTGTAGACTTTAACTTAAATGACACTGCCTATATTTTAATCAGAAACAAGCAGTTACACCTCGTACTAGAAGTGGAGTATCATCAGAAAGCAGCTTTGGCTTTTGACAACTATCCAGCAATTTTCTAGCTCAAGATTGTGCAAAAACGCATCAACGTATGTATTATTAAAGATTCAAGTGATACTTCCGACAGATGACTAAACCTAGGAGCAAAAGAATAACCTTTATAAGAAATGTATAAAACATGCATTGTAAACTAAATAAAAACTTACTAGAAGTATGGCACTGCTGTGGCTTTTCTCTGTTACGGAACCCAGACCTAAATAAACTGTTAAACACTTAGTGTAAAGGTATGCCAAACATTTCTCAGAACTTTCTTAAGGTCCCAACAAAGAATCAACCTTTTTTTGCAAAATGAGGCCTAGGTTAAATATTTTATTTGGCTCCTTGAGATGGACTGAGAAGTTGGGCACTAGCTCCAGATCAGTTCTTGGACTCACATCAAACATTACCCTGTCATTTATCCAGTCAGTCAAAACAATGTTTTCCATCTAAACCTTTAATGTTTATGTCCTGAAAAACTGCTAATTGAATCCAGTTCTTGAAATCCATTCCTTAATCTATACCATCTAATTTAGAGATAATGAACAGAAAAGATAAGCATTATACAATGATTGCAGAATTAATCCTATAAATTTTCCAGCCAAAACAGAAGACTGCTAGCTTCACGCAGCCAAAGAAAATTAAGATTAAATAGCATTTGTCAGTTTGAGAATAAACTTTTAAAAACACTGGATATATGGATTCTTCTAATTCCAAACAGTTTTAGAATTCAAGAGCCCTCAAACTGCTTTTCCAATCAAAAAGGGTAATCAAAACCACACAGAACACTTAAAACTACTCTTAGGCAAGGACTGACAACATGTCAGCTGAATTAATAAAATTCAATGTTTTCTTAAACATGTAAAGCTTCCTTACAACAAATGACCTTATGTGAAACAACTCACAATTAGCTACAGCGTAAAATACCTCAAGCTTTTTTAACTCAAGAAACAGGCCAATGTTTCATATTAACTTCCAAGTAACAGACCTGGTACTCAGCAACTGCAAGAGCTGCGAGCCCTGGAATGGTCCCTAGAAAGACAATTTTTGCCAGCATCCCGTGCTCTGCATATTCCCTTCCTCAAATATGAGCTCACAGAAAACTCGGAAACATTTCGTAAGACTGTACCTGCTGCTTTTGGGGACAGACTGCCCAAGAAAAACTCTATGTAAAACTACTGCCTATTTCTGGCTCACAGTCACACTCCTCATAACATACAGTCGCAGACGCAGTTTAATTAAATGCTTAAACCTTAATAAAAATAAATATGAAACAAAATAGAACACAAAATCCAAAGGTGAAGGAGACAACTCCCTAAACTGTAATTTCCATGCTTTTACATAAGGCCACAAACAATTTCTAATGTCTCAAAGATAAGCAAGTCTGAGCACTCACTGGTCAGGAAAAAAAAAGTATTAAAGCACTGCATCAGTAAAGCAAAAACCTGAAGAGAAAGCAACAAAACACCCTATAAAAATCAGGCAGCACCATTCCTTGCATCTGTCCCAACTATGCTTATTTGAAGAGTTTTATTTCTAAGTGTAATACATAGACACTCATGAATCTCCATGAAAACTAGATTGCACATTTTGTCCAAAGTAAAATGTAACCAGATACTTCTTACTTTCCCTGTAAAAACATCATACTTTGAAAAATAAGTATTAAAACACTTCTCTTTCTAAGGCATTAAACTCATACACCTAAAGTAAATGTATCAACTATTACTAGTACTTTTAAAAACATTTGGTTTGCAATCTGGTAAAATACACAATATGCAGAGAAGAGTGGTTTTGCTGTTATCTTTTATTTCCTAATGGCTTACCTTCACGCACTGACACTTCAGAATACAAAATATAGGTTATCTGCCAGGGAACCTACAATACTTGAAACCAGCTCTTTTCTTTAAAGTCCCCTGCACTTTTAGTTTTTAAGAAAAAGATTTTTTTTTCCTAAACCTATTTACCTGAGTTCTTATACGGAAAACAACATAGTTTTAAGTATTTTAAAACAACTGGTTTTCCTTCCCAGCACGCAGGTGAACAGTTTTTATGATATTTTAAAATATTAAGAGGTCAAGCCGTCTTCTGGCAGGGGGCAGCGTAAGGCACTCGCCCAACCGAGCCGGGCACAACCTGAGCTGAGGAAGTTGACTTAAAACAAAAAACAGAACAACAAACAAAGACATCAAAACAAAGAGTGTGACAGTTTCTTTCGGGTTTACGCCGAGAAGACGAAGGGGACGGGGAACACCAGGCAGAGCCCCAGAAGTCGGGGTGCGGGGGAGGAGCAGGAGGTGCCCGGCGCCC